>NC_048306.1:71454481-71501792 GCF_013100865.1 Trachemys scripta elegans | reverse complement strand
ACGGCGAACCAGTGTTGACAAGGCCAATTCAATCAGGGTGGATGTAGTCCACTCCCAATAATAGATGAAGAGGTGTCAATTCCAGGAGAGGAAAAGCTGCATCTGTAACTTTCACTCTATGCATCCGAAGAAGTGAGGTTTTTACTCGCGAAAGCTTATGCCCAAATAAATCTGTTAGTCTTTAAGGTGCCACCAGACTCCTTGTTGTTGTTGAAATAACAGTTTAGTTATATAATATAGACTTATAGAGAGAGACCTTCTAAAAAACGTTAACATGTATTACTGGCACACGAAACCTTAAATTAAAGAGAATAAATGAAGACTCGGCACATCACTTCTGAAAGGTTGCCTACCCCTGGTCTAGACTCTTGGTATGGCATAGATACATGCCCTGCTGTCACACAGATGTAATTTGTAAAGTCAAAATGGTTGAGAACTTAAAAATTGGATGGCAACAAAGCACAAATCCCAGTGATGTTTGAACCTCCTGGCATTCTAAACAAAAAGAGCTCTCAACCATGCATGTAGCTGATTCCATTGCTTTACACTGACACAACAGACATTTTAGGCTTCATGGTGACACAGACAATCCAGGAATCTTATTACAAGACTGTTATATAGATAGTGGAGAGGGTTCCTAGCCTGCACACCTGTTAAAGGAATAGCATGCTACCACACTATTTATCTACCCTATTTGTATGAAATCCATCACCACAGCATCAGAAGAAGTCCTTATAGACATTAATATATTTATCTTTATAACACTCCTGTAAAGTAGAGAAGTATTATCCTCATTTTACAGATGAGGAAACTGAGGGCACAAAAATAAGGTAACTAGTCCAAGTTCACACACAAAAATCAGGAGTAGAATCAGAAATTAAACTTAGATCCTCTGGGTCTCAGTCCAATATCCTAACCACAAGCATTTAACACCCACAAGTTCAATTGCCATTGGTAGTAGGTAGCAGGAAGGGGTAATGTCAGGACCGGCTCTAGGCACCAGCAAACCAAGCACGTGCTTGGGGCAGCACAATTTCAGGGGCGGCATTCCGGCCACCATTTTTTTTGTGCTCTTGGAGTTTGTTTTATTTTTATTTTTTTGCCTAGGGCGGCAAAAAACCTAGAGCCGGCCCTGGGTAATGTATGACTCCTTGCACCAACTTTTATTAACCTGGCCCCATGAGTGACTCACTCAAGAACATAAGACTTGAGTAGTGTAATGTTTTAAATTTACTTTAATTTTTTTTTTCTTTTCAATAGTCCTATGATATAATTAACCAAAATTACATTTTTGCTTTCAATACCAGAGAGTAGTTTTATTACATAAACATTTACTGTGTAACTAGTATTAAATGCAACGTATATTACATAAGGTTATTTTCTTGAAGGCGGGAAATGATATTATTTACAGCATTTGGTCTAATAATGTACAGATCAAGAGTCTTATTCATGAGACAGTTTTTTAGACTATTCCACAGAAACTGTATCTTCCTGTGGGAACAGTGACAGTACTTTGCATGTTATAGAGCATTTCATCAGAAGATTTGACTATGTTTTACAAATATTAATTAGTTATCACAGCTACCCAGTGATTTGCATAAGTATTCTATACCCATTTTACATTTGGGTAAACTAAACCACAGAAGAATTTATTGAATGCACAAGATCACACAATGAGTCAGTGGCACAACTGGGAATAGGACCCAGGACTCTTCTTTAACTATTAGACAATACTCTCTCCCTTGGAAAATAGAGAAGATGGTGGACTGTACTTTTTCTCTTTGTCCCAGTAAATTTTATGCTTTGTTAATTCAGCAGTTTTTTCCCTCATGAACAAAGTTAACCTCTTCATTGTGCAATATGCCGGGCATAATTCCAAGCTGAGGAGTAGAGGAAGAGAGGTGCCAGCAGGGAACAGAGCAAACAAAAAGAGAAGAGGAGATACCTATGCAGTGATACATAAGGCAAATTTGTGAAGTCATATTTAAAAGAGATTGTAGAAGTTACAGCTGCCCAAGTAAAAGGGTCACACATTCTGACAACCTACATGCATGCTTACGCCATAATTAATTAATTCCCATTGAGCTAATTGGGAATTTTATCTGACTGAAGACTGCAGGATTTGGCTCTTCATGACTTGGGCTCAATTGTATCTTCATTCAATCATATGCAACACCCAGGGCCGGCTCTACTGTTTTTGCCGCCCCAAGCAGTGCGCCGAATTGCCACCGCCAACGGCGGGGGCAGTCCATGTGCTGTTAGGGCGGCACACGTGTTTCCGCGGCGGCGGCAATTCGGCGGCAGCTTCTGTCTTCAGCCGGAATACAGAAGCTGCCGAATTGCCGCCCTGGGCAGCTGAACATAGAAGCTGCTGCCGAATTGCCGCCGCGGCGGAAACGTGCGTGCCGCCCTAACGGCACACGGACTGCTCCTGCCGTCTACAGTTTACTTACAGTTAACACATTCATTGACAAAACTGATCTTTTCACAGTTTGCTATTCTTTATTCCAAGAAAGGAGGCTGGATACAGTTAGTAGTAGTAATTTGATCACATTTTTCTAGTTATGTGAAAACATTGGCAAAAACAAGACTGGATTAAGGCAGGAAGATTCCAAGTGGAGGGGCCTATGTTTATAGAAAGAATCTATAAACATAGGCCCTCCACTTGGAATCTTCCTGCCAGACTTCTAAGATGGACCTTTGTTTTCACTCACACCTGAGTCCTGGCTCTTTCCGGTAAGTAGGTAGCCCAGTCCAAACTCCCATTCAACCTTGTGCTGCTTCACAGCCTGATGCTCTCCCTCTGAGACACTTGTGTTTTCTGGCCCTGGATCCCAAGGATTCTGCCTTAAGCTTCCCCGGCCAAAATGTTTTGAAAGTCCTAACTCCCTATACCTCACTTCAGACTGGGAGTGAAATTCTCCCTTATGGAGAGGACCATCAAAAGGCCTGTGCATATCTGAAACCCCAATTTTGAGGATTTAAATGGGATATAAGTGATGCGTAGGCCATGGGTTGGCTTTCTGCATAGGACTGAATAAACCACTGGTTTTTGTTAGTTCATGTCTATTTTTATTGTCTAATGATGGAGACAATTTCCACTTTTTTTTTTAAGAAAAAATTTGTGACTTGAATGAAGTGTCACATAATAGGATGCATTCATGAGATAAATATGCAGTGTTTTTTTTAACACTCCTGTTTTTTTAACATTCCTGTTTTATGTTTCTCTGATATGCTCTCTACTGAAAACTATCTTGTCCTTGTTTTGCAGGTTGGATCTATGACATCACACAAAAATATGATTTTTCTTTTTACATATGCGGTTTGCTTTACATGGTAGGAATAATCATTTTACTCATCCAACCTTGTATTCAAAAGAAACCATCAAAAGACCAACCCACTGATAACACAAAAGTATAGTTCAATTTATGGAATATTTTGAAAAGTATGTATTAGGTTCATATCTCTGTTATATAGCAGTACAAAATTGTTATTCTTATAAGACCAACTGCATTGAAGAGTATCACAGTGAATAATGAATGAGCTGCAAAGTGCTGATATTAAATAATTAGTGGAAATATGCTTGTAAAAGCAAGTTTACTGTCACACTTATGATTCTTGGCTTTAGAACTGTCTCTTTAACAGATACAGATGTTAAGAGCTTTCCAGATGCAATATCACTATTTTTATATTTGGTCAGTGGTTGAAACATTAGTTTTGATTCTTAACTCATGTACAAAAATTTTACACTGATGAAACTATTGACTGCAATGCAGTTACTGCTGATTTACACTGGTGTGAGAGAAGAATCAGGCCTCACATGAATACTTTCCTACTCTATATTCCAGCTGATCAAAAATTTGTTGTTGAACACAAGAAAATGGTTACATTTCTCAACCAGCTACGCACGTGTGTCACTACAATACTAATAATAATTCAATGATACACATAATTTAATATATTTAAAAGAATGTTTCTGTGATATAAAATTGAAAATTTCTTATATTTTTCTGAAAGCACTCTCTAGTCCAAGGAACTCTTTTTGATGTTTTGATTGCAGAACAAATTATCCATTCTCAGCTCATGCGAGAAATGATAAATGAGGTACTTAAATATATTCTGCTACCAAACAGCACTGAAGTAAAACAAAACAAAAACTGGGGAAGGATGGGGAATATTAATAGAGTTCTGCAGCAGAAAGGATAGGCAGCAAAACTAGATGATTTATTGCAAGAGTCTATTATAATAGTTAATACATTCAGGTAGAGTTTATGGGCCTCCCAGTTCTGATCTCAGTGTAGCCAGAGTCAACTTCAGTAGTTATTCCTGATTTACACTGGTGCAACTGAGAACAAAATCTGGCCCTTCCTATTATTCTAATTCTGTTTGCATTAGTTTTACACCTGTAACTACATTGGGCCAGACCCAATATATATTGGCATAGGTCCATTGACATCAGTGGAGTTATTCCTGATTTACATCAGCGTGAGATCAAAATCAGGTCCTGTGTGCTTAGAGCAAGGCTTTGGAAGACTGAACTTGGCCCTACTCTGGTTGCATTTTATTACCATACAGAAAGGGCAGGTCTACACTATAGGGGAAAGTTGATCTAAGCGCTGCAATTTGAGTTATGTTAGTAACGTAACTCAAACCGAGGTAGCTTAGATCTACTTATTGCAGGGTCCACACTAGGCTATGTCGATGGGAGATGCTCTTCCGTCAACTCCCCTTACTCTTCTTGTTACGGTGCAGTACCGGAGTGGACAGGAGAGCGATCTCCGGTCAGTTTAGTGGGTCTTCACTAGACCCGCTAAATCGACCCCCGGTGGCTCGATCGCTGCAGCGTCAATCCACTGGTAAGTGGAGACAAACCCAAAGAATTTTCCTATGTGAGAACAACCCATTTAATAACTTCCTCTAGCTGATTTGTTGTAATGGATGTCTGAGATCTGAGACAGCTACCAATACTCTGTTATAGCATGTCCAGTTTCCTAAGCCTAATACTTTGCAGGTGAAACATCTTACCAAGGATTTCTCAGACTGGAGGATGCTTCCAGAAAAAGTTTGAAGTTCCTGGCTACCTTACTTGTTTACACAGTTTACAATTGTAAAACATTTGTATTGCAATCCTTCCTCAGTAATTCATTGTTTAACCTAAATAACCAATTTCTCAGGGATAGAACTTGAGAACATTGGGTGAAGCTGGCCAAAAGTATGTATTTAGTTTTAGAAACAGTTGCATGGAAGACAGCATATATTTTATTGAAATTTATTTCAACACAAAAGTTATTAAATTACGACTAATTGTGTTGCAATGTAAGAGCACAATATTCACTATGTAAAACTGATCATATTTTTTCAGTGCTGTTTTTACTTGCTGTAAAATTAGCTATGTAGTGCAAACCATGGAAAAGATAAGTGTTTTAACTATTTAAGTGCATTGCCTTGTTTTTTTGACAATATTAAATAACAGAGGGACAATACAGAATGTTTGTATGGTGCTACATTAATATTTCCCATGCTTTGAGAGGCACAACTTGTGATGTAGTGCCTATATTAACTACAAAGTGTCATTTTATTTTCTGGGTTTAAGCTTTATAAAGGTTATTTTTGTCATAAATGAGGTTTCTGCTTTAATATTGTTGTATGCTGCTGGAATTTATTGAAAACAATTTGTGGTATCCAAATAAACAGAACAAATAAGGGGAAGTTATGAGACCAACATCAATTCTTTAAGTGCAGGTTCAATGTCTTGTTTAGTGGGAATGCTGCTGATCGTTTATTTTAATCAAAGTGACTTATTTTGTTGGGTGACTATATATATGGAAATGGTGATCTTCCATCAATTTCCTTCTTTTTTTAAAAAAAAGATATGTGTCTTTTATACTTCAAACTTCACTTTTCCATTTGTCCAATTGTTTTTATTTCCACATGACCGTAATGAATTAAATGTTGTTCTTTTAAGATATCTGCATATGTCTTTCTATAGAGCTTCTTTTTCTTTTGGTTTAACTGGATCATGTAATGAGAATAAACTTTATATTATAAAATATTTCAAGATTTTTTCCTTTTTTAACTATGCACTTTTTCATTTTAAAAGTAAAGATACTCCTGCAAAGTAAGGGCTAAATGATTCTCCTCACCTCTGCAGAGGGGACAGAAAACCTGGTTGATCCAGGAAGTGGGGAGATGGCCATTCTTGGCATCATCTCCCCCTCAATCCAGCATAATTACCAATTTAAATGAATGTTCAATTTAGGTGTTTTCTCCTTTCATAATCTGAAACCCTCCTCTTCCCCTGCCCCAGCAGATTCTGGGAGCAGAAACTGCCAAGGAAATCCAGGGAACTCTAAATCCATTGGCACTAAGCTTTCCTGAAGATGAGGAAAGAAGCCCCATTGTTGAGTAGCTATGCTCATGCACTGCAGTTCTTTATAAATTCCTTTTTTATTTTAGAGTTGCCCTATGAGTGTTTTATTCTGCAAGGACAGGAATCTTGTAAATATAGTATCTTTAAATAAAATCACGTAAGCCCTGATCCTACAAATTTATGGACACAATGAATTTATAAATGTAAATAGTCCCAGTGTCTTAAAGTGGACCACTCATATGGATAAAGTTAAGAATGTGCTTCAGTGTTTGAAAGGTTCAGGGCCTTCTTCCTAATGCTCTTTACTATTAGCAAAATATTTAGGCGATATCTGTATATAATTCCAGTGCAAAGTAAATTTACTCAGATTAGCACATTTCTTCTAAAATTTGAAGTACTACTAGAATGACATTCAGAAAAAAATATGAAATAAGAGAAAATATATTTTAGTCTATCTGAATAAATCACTTTGTCGAATCTAAACTTTTATTTCTTAATTACCAGTTTACAGTAGATTTACAAACTGCATTTTTAATACTTGACATTTAAACCAGTTTTTAAAAATAATGGGCCAGATCCTCAGCATTGAAGTCAATGGAGCTACACAGATTTGCACCACTTGAGAATCTGGCCCAAAGAGAATACGGCATTTGTTCTAAAGTAAATAATAATATAACAAAAGTAACTAAAGATTGTTAAAAAAAGGTAAAATATTCCTCTGGCAAACTGTTGGCACGTAAATAGCTTTATAGCATGAATATGGTCACATTTATCTATAAGCTCCAAGGGTATATTATACATTTCATGTTTCACAAAGATTAGAAAAACTTCCATAGAATATATATTTAATACCATTTCACTTTGAATGGTGACCTTGGAGAAGGGGGAAAATGGTGAAAAATTGGCACTAGATATAAAGAATAACAACTTATTTTATGTTTAATATAATGATAATACAAGGCTTCATCAATAAAGAATAACACACCACCCTGTAAAATTAGAGAAGTTAAAGATCAAAACTTGTCTAACTGCCTTTCATGCTATTGTAATTAGCGCCTTTTACACTTAGTTTGATCATTTACCAGTGCGTCAGTCACTCTGATGGCCATACTCAGATTATTGTATAAATTGTTAGTGGCATTTGGTCAGGATTAAGTTCCTTATATCTATACTTACTATAACCAAAATATACATGGCTCTACTAAAACGTTTCAAATAATCAGCTACATATTTAAGGGCCCAATCCCAGTAACCGTCTCTCACAAGAGTAGTCCTCTCACAAGAGTAGTCCTTAGTCATACAATAAGACAACAATAAGTAAGTCTTGGTTTCAATAAGAATACTTTTGTGAATAAGGACCATTTGCATTATAAAAGTTTGTGTTGTAAATAAATTAGGTCACCTTGAGAATTTTGGCTTTACTTGGGAGCCTAAAACTAATCACCTAAATCCATATTTAGGCACCTAAACAAAATGACCTGATTTTCAGAGGTACTGAATACTATGAACTCACATCAGCATCAGCTCAACACATAAAATAAATCAGGCCACTTTTTAGTGAATTCAGGTAACTAACTTTAGGCATTCCAGTGCAACCATATTGGCCTTAATTTTTTGTGATGTTATCATTAGTACAGTGCCAAATCCTGCAGGCCTTACTTAGGAAGACTAACTGAAGTTTGTGGGAGTTAGCTGAGTAAATCATGCAGCTTTTAGGCCATTATATGGAAAAAATGCAAGCATTGGTATAAATGCTCAATATTTAAACCTAGTCAATAACACATGGTAGACATTAATTAATAATTTAAGGCTATTAATACTTGACCTCTGGATTGTTGAAGTTAATATTGTAATTAACAACAATTAAGATGAAATTCTAAGCTATGTAAAATATTTTCTTAATGGATTTGTCAGCTGTGTTTGGTAGGAACATTACTGATGTGCTACAATGCAAAGAGCCAATAGTAAATATTATTTTATAATTGAAAATATACTTAAGTGAATGTAGACCTCATCAAAGGTACCAGAGTCACAACACTGGCAACTCTAGTCCATTATCATCAAAATTTCCTGCACAGGCAGAAGCAGTGAAAATTTCACCCATATACCATCCTTCCAGTGTTCCCAAACCATGACCTGAAGCAGCTGTCTAAAAGGAAGAGGGTAGTTTGGTATACATACCCATTCAGTTCTTGGTCTCTAATGATGTTTCCCCTTAATGACAGAGTGCTGATTGGCTTATTTGTTTGAAGTTTAGACATCTAGACTACAGAGGATGTTCACTAATTTTAAAACCACTTTAATGAAGGTCAAATTTTGGACCCCAGATACACATTGGTCACCTTTTAACATTTCACATTTGCCATGGTGGCCAGTAAACAGTCAGCATTTACCAATCATCTGTTTCTGCCTCCTTCTTCGGAGCTGCAGCTGAAGCTGAAGCTTGTTTGTGAAGAAGAACTGCTTCCAACCCACTTCCTGTGCCAGTGCTCTCATTTCAGGGGTAATTGCACCACACAAATTCTGCACAATTTTCTCCCACAGTGTGTCAGAGTTGCATATCTATTTATAAGAGAAAGTAGGCAGGGTTATTCTGGTTTAAACAAATAGAACCAGACATATTCAATGTTTACTGACCGTTTGGTTTGCCAAAACCCAGCACAGGGCAACGCAGCTCGTATATTAAGTTAACTTTATATATAAGAATGAGATCTTTTGGGAAAAAATCCTACAGATCATTTTTAGGTAAACTTACAATAACTTCAGTACCAGTTTTGCCCTAGTAAGGACTGAGTCCAGGTTGTAGGATTTGACCCTTGTTATATGTCTTTGTTGGTCTTGTACATGGTATTATATATTCTATAAATTATTGTCATGTTTTTTTTCAGTATAATGAGTTCAAAAATATTTTCTCCATCTGGGCCACATTGTCTGCTGATATATATTGGCACAGCTCCACTGAAATCAATGGAACTGTGCCAGTTCATACCAGAAAATTTGGCCCATGTTATTTACAAATCATATTACAAATATATGTGCATGTGTTTGTGGAAAAGAAAAAGGGCCAAATCTATTTATTTGTGGTGTTATACTATCAGACTCTCTGGATTTACATGAGATTAGCTTGGCCCTATGCAACTGAAAGAAGCTTTCACAAGAATTATGAGCTATTCAGTTCTGGAGATGGATTGTGATTCTTGGGTGATGCTTCCCAGTTTTGAATGCCTGCATAAACAGAATGGTGTGGAAACAATCATATTCGCCATTATAGCATAAGCAGAAAGAGAAAATGAAGTTTTTTTTTCAAGTTTGATACAACCATCATAGAAGAGTAATTATTAGGAAGATTGGGTGCATCAGTATAATCATTATATCCAATCTTTAAAATAAGTGATCTTGAAAGATACTGAATCTGATTCTTCCCTCACACAAGTTTTACAATGGCTTTATTGGTACAACCTCTCTGTAGTCAATGGAATTGCACTGATGTAATGCTATAATTTGGTCCCAATATCTGTTCCACTGCTGAGCGGTGGTGGTTATATTACCACATGCTGGGTTGTCTGATCAAAATGGGAAGACAGGGATCATGGGAAATACTGCTTCAAATACTGCTGAAAGAAGAAAAAGGGATGAATTTTAAAAGCTTTCCTAAAATTTCTGATTGTTATATTTTTCTGGTCTGTTGTGCCTAGAAAATTGGTAATTGTATTAAATTGAAAATATTGAAGACTATCTTTTAGTACTTCATACGCAATATATAAAACATACAGTGCAAATATCAATTCAATATTATTGTTTTCTTCTTTCATAGTGGACTTCAGAATATATAACACAACAGCCAGCTTTCAGTGTTAGAAACTTTGGTGAGATTATGCTCTCTATTACAGTGGCTTAAATCTGAAGCAACTCCCAGAACTCATGGATTTACACTAGTTTTACACCAGTGTTAATGTGAGCAAAATCAGACTCTATAGTTACAGAACATCAGAAATGTTTATCTTCAGGTTTTCATTGTGGATATAGCCCCCTCTGGTGGTTATTTTAGTTCATAGAAAGATAAGTAACAATTTTTACAATTAAAATAGTTGCATTTATAGAACCATTTAAAATCCACAAATAAGGTAAATCTAAGAAATCTACTGAGCCGCTGATGGAAAATACCATGTTATGTATTTCAGTAAATACTGATATTTTGAAAAACTTGCAGTGCTTGAGTGGTGGTATTCAGAGTAAGGCAACTGCAATCATTCCTTACTTGATTTTATAAAACAGATTCTTTTACACTGTCTTTGTTTTAAAATATTACACAATGAAAATACAAAAGTAAAAAATACTTTGAAACTGGCATTGGAATAAACCTAGATACTAAATTCTGGACAGAAAAACATGATGAGATTTATGCTTAGAATTAACTGGTGAGAGAAGAAATAAACACGTGAGTATGCGAGTAAATAAAGGTGAACATATTTAAAAGTGTAAGAATATTTTTGCTGATAGTCTGGGTCTTTGGCAAGAACAGGAAATAGAAGATGGACTGTAATAATAATGGGATGGAGGGCAAAAGATGGCACACAGCAAGAACCAGTAGTAGCAAAACTAGAGATTATCTAGGAGTCTTTGTAGGATACTTGTGGCCATGATACTTAGCCAGAATATTTGGTAAGGGCTGGAAATGAAAGGATGCAGCTACCTATTTCTTTAATTTATCTTTGAAAGGAAGAAAAAAAGTTTGGGTTGATAATTTGGTAATGAAAAAGGGCCCTGCTGTGCATAGGCACCAACTTCTGCTGGCGCCGGTGGGGGCTCGCGCCCCCGCCCCAACTCCACCCTTGCCCTCATTCCAGCCCCTTCCCCAAAGTCCCCGCCCCAACTCCACCCCCGCCCTTCTCCTATTGAACTCCTTCCCCAAATCCCCACCCAGGCCCCGCCTCTTCCCCGCCTCCTTCCATGAGCGCGCTTTCCCACAGCTTGTTACGCCGCAAAACAGCTGTTTTGCAGTGGCAACCGCTGGGAGGAGAAGCGGGGATGGCGCGCTCAGGGGAAGAGGTGGAGGCGGAGGTGAGCTGGGGTGGGGGGCTGCTAGTGGGTGCAAAGCACCCACCAATTTTTCCCCGAGGGTGCTCCAGCCCCAGAGCACCAACGGAGTCTGCGCCTATGCTGCCGTGTCCTGCAAGGATCCATGGTTGGGAAAGAAATGATAAATAACTTACTATGATCTTGCAGCAATAGCAGTCTTTTCATTCCCTTGAACACAAGGACTGCTCCAGTTTAATGCTCATGGTCTATGTTTCCTCCTCAGAGAAAATGAGGGGCAGAGTCATGGCACTGCCCGAGCCCTAATCGCTGGGGCCAGTGATCAGGACAGTGTACAGTGTGTCCGGCAGGGGTAGTCAACAGGCAGACCGTGAGTCAAATCCAGACTGCCAGATGCTTTTGAACAGACCCCAACATCTTTTTATTTATTACTTATTATCATCATTATTGGGTTTTTTTTATTATTATTTTCTCTGGAGTCTGGATTTTGACTATACCTTGACCAAGGAATTTGGACCGTGACAAAAAAAAAAAAAATTGACTATCCCTGGTTGCTCAGTTCAAGTATTGCACAGCAGCCATATTCACCCTCCACTCCTGGAGGCACTGTATGTACAAAAGCCTCCTGAAGCTTTGGTTGGGCTGGTGAGTCATTGCCTCAATTGCATGCTCCACTTTATGGTCATAACTGAACCCAATCTCCACAAGAATATTAGCATAGTTTAGAAATATTATTTCCCCTCAGTTGAGATTCTGAGAATCCAAAAGGTGAAAAAGAAAGGTTTACTTTGTAAAAGACCTAAATATACTTGATTATATGGTCAATATTACATCATGCACTCACTATCAGAGTGCCTCTTCATGTCAGTTCACAATGTTGCAGAGACTCATCCTCTTTAGTACCCTCTTGTGTCTTGCATCTGCAATGGTCTGCCACCTCCATGGCCTAACCCTCTGGGTCAGCTCTCAGTCCAGTCCAATAAGAAACCATATTAAACGTGAAATCAAAATAATCACATGGATGTTAAAGTCCATAACATAAACACTAGTCATAGAGAAGGACTGGTGTTTATGTTATGGACTTTAACATCCAAGGTCAATGTTGTCAAGCTAGGCCCCTGGCTAAGCCAGGCTTCTTGGGTTAGGACACTGAAGATTATCTGGATGCAAACTGGCCCAATAAAACTAGTCAGGCCAAACCAAATAGCCCTGTCCTGGCTTCACTCAGAACTGGTCCCTAGTAAAAGCTGCCAGCCCTTTTCATCTGGCCTACTGGGCTTTGATTGGCCTCCGTCAGCTCCCGGCCCTTCTAGGTACCGGAGGACCAACTCTCACTGGTTGTGTTTGCAGCGGATCATGAGACACCACTCCAGGCAACCTCTGGAGGTCTAAACTCACTGCTCTTCCCTTCCAGCATGGTACCCTCTTAGGGCAGGATGAGCCAAGTTGGTGGGGCCTCTGGCAGGGGCAGCAAATACTTGGTAAAGCCCCTCATAGTTCCATATAATAAAGCACTCCACACCACAAGTGAATTAGCCTAAAGGCATAAGAATGCAGCATTATGGTCAATACTTAACTTTTGAATATGGTTGATTTTGAAAACAACAATACTGATAATTTTGTACTGCTAATTGTAATTGATATTACGACAAATTTTAGCCTCAGCTGCATCATCATAAGCCCACTGACATCAGCAGGGTTGCATGGGTAATTTTCTTTAAAATATTTCTTTCTATGATTTCTTTAAAATTGAGACTATCCATTAAGAATGCTTTTGTAATACACATGAGTGTATTATCCTCCATGGAGCCTGATCTTGCACTGCTGAACCTGTGCAATGACAGCAAGATCTTAAATATTCTATGGGTCCAATCCTTCAAATACTTAATACTGTACTGGGAATAGTGCTTATTACCTGAATAATCTTAAAGATACACATGTGTAAAGGATGCATGTGTTAAAAGTGAACTAAATCAGGAGAATTTGCCAAAGCAAAACTAATACTTAAAATAAGTTGTAAATGTTTTTTACCGTTTTAAATCTGTGTGAAACTTGAGAAAGCCTGGCAATATCTTCAAGCTCCAGAAAGGAAATGATGTACAGGAGCAATGGGTCAGGAAGCCGTTCCAGGAAGTCAAAGTTACCCCGGCACAGATTGAAGATATGTTCCAGAATGTTGGCACCAAAAACTACAGCAATTTGAACTGTGATTCAAAGAAACCCAACAAAGAAAGAGATTTGTAAATGCCTTTATATTCCCTCCCAATGTATAGGGATAATCTTACATGTATCGTCAAAAAACAGAACAACTCCAATTTAAAAGGTAAGCAGATACATTTCTGGAGGTTTTCTAGATAAACACTTACAATTCTGAAAACCCTTAGCATTAATAATATAAAATATAATATTCTAATTTTGTTCCACGTACAGAGCTACCACAGACATCAATAGGAGTCTTACATAGCATAGGATATGGCTCAAAATTTGGACATTGACCAGCATAGTTCTAACTCTTCTCTGCTCACTGTTGAACATTGATGTCAGCAAAGCAGCAGCAACAAGACTTAACTGAAACTTGTCCAATACCATTTTGCGCAGGTAAGAGAGATTGAATACAAGTTTTTTATATTGTGCTATACGCTAATGCAGTGTTTCCCAAACTTGGGATGCCGCTTGTTTAGGGAAAGCCCCTGGTGGGCCGGGCCGGTTTGTTTACCTGCCGCGTCCGCAGGTCCGGCCGATCGCTGCTCCCACTGGCCACGGTTCCCTGCTCCAGGCCAATGGGAGCTGCTGGAAGTGGTGCCGGCCGAGGGCCATAGTGGCCGCCGCTTCCAGCAGCTCCCATTGGCCTGGAGCAGGGAACCGTGGCCAGTGGGAACCATGATCGGCCGGTCCTGCGGACGCAGCAGGTAAACAAACTGGCCCGGCCCGCCAGGGGCTTTCCCTAAACAAGCGGCGTCCCAAGTTTGAGAAACACTGCACTAATGAGTAGATTTAGAAAACAATGAAAATTGCATTCATCTTTAAAATGGTTCAAACTTTGCACTTTTGGTGCATCCTTCCTGTGTTTCTTGTTTTAAACATTTGTTCTTCAAAAAACAAAACATGTTCTTGAATGTGCTATTGTTTATTTAATTTTAATATGCATCTTTATTAGTGACCTGTAGTACATTTTGGAGTTGTGTTTTGTTTAAGATCTAATTACAGGAGCTCTGTAATTTAGATTTGGACAGGGATATGTTCACAGTGGGCTCCCTTTTCATTTCAAAACAAAGCTGTTTTATTTACAATTAACAAATTATTACAAATCCAAACTAGTTTTCCTCACAATTGAGCTATAGTTTTACTAAGTGAGGAGTGGTATATATATCTTCTGGCATATGTTATACTCACAAAAAGATACAAATAGAATAATGGAAGCTAAGACATGGAAAAGGCCTGAAATTTAATCCATCATCTGCCAATGTAGGAATTTTCCTTCCAGTATATTTTAAAGTATTTTGTCTAGCTAACTTTAAATTATGCAAGCTATGAGGCGTTCCTAATTCTCTTGAAACATTCTTCTAAAAATCCAGGAGATCTCACTATTGAGATTTTTTTTTTTATATTCAGACTAATTCTCTTTCTTAATTGCATTCCTTAATTTCTACAGTACTTATGCCCCTTTGTACCACCTCACATAATTCCTTTTCTTATGTGGTGTTTACATCCTCTTTTAATACTTGTACACAGCTATGTCCCTTTTTGCTGTTATTTAACACACAGTCCTTTCAATCTTTCCTGCTAAATCAATCCCTCCAGTTTTTTAATTTTGTTTTATTCTTCTCTGAATTCTCTCCACTTTGCCTATATGATCCTGGTACTAAGGCAACTAGCAGCAAATGCAGTACAGTAGGACTTCAGAATTACGAATACCACAGTTATGAACTGACTGGTCAACCATACACCTCATTTGGAAGTATAAGTATGCTATCAGACAGCAGAGACTCCTCCCCCCAACAAAAGCAAATACTGTACACTACAGTACTATGTTAAATGTAAACTACTAAAAAAATTAAGGGGACATTTGAAAAAAGATTTGACAAAGTAAGGTAGCTGTTTCTGTCCTTGTTTCATTTAAATTAAGATGATTAAAAGCAGCATTTTTCTTATTCATAGCAAAGTTTCAAAGCTGTATTACATCAATATTCAGTTGTAAAATTTTGAAAGAACAACCATAAAGTTTTGTTCAGAGTTACGAACAACCCCCATTCCAAGGTATTGATAACTCAAAGGTTCTACCATATTCTGTGTGTGCTCTCACCATAACCATATAAAGGGGGACTATCGCCTTCCTGCTCTGTCATGTCTGAGTAGACAGCCCAACATTTCATGAGATTTTTTTTTACTGCATATCACATTGCAAGCTCTTGTCTAATTTGCAGTGCGCTATCCCCTATAGATAACTCTTTGCTTTGCTGCTTTCCAAATACTTCAGTCCCATTTAATATCTGTGATTTGGATTACCTTCTCCCAATGTTATTGTTTTGCATCTGCTCAGTTTTAGGGCAAAATCTTGTCCTGACTTCATATAGCCGTTCTGTGGTCTAGGAATGGATTGGTGCTTGTTGCTCACTATCCTGAGAGCTATCCTTTCAATGCAGGCCCTGCATGACTGCTCCAGCTCTATGTCTCCGAGCAGCACACCATGGGGCTGACAGTCTTGTGTGGGCCCTAATTCCATATTTTTGTTACTAAAGCAGTAAAAATATAAAATTATAAAAATTCTACATGAAAAAAATATTTTTCTACAACAAAAAATATTAATTCCTTTTTACAATTCAACTAACATTCTATCTGCTCCTGCGAAAAAAGCTACTATTGAGCTACAATGTATTCAGGAAAGGGAAATAAAAAGAGAGAGAAAGAAAGAGAGTTGCTTCAACTGAAGACAAGGTAAGGGAGGCTAGGCTACAATGGTATGGGTATATCCAGCAGAGACATGCAAGCTATGTCAGTATGATGGTTCTTTCAATGATCATGGATGGAATGCCATCAAGGATGATACCAAAGACTCAGTACATAGAGCGGATATCAAAGACCAATTTGCACAACAACCTGGCATATAATCAAGAGTTTTGGAAGAAGGCTATAAAAATCACGGACCTTGAATAAGGGAAGTGCAAAAAAGAAGAAAAACAAGAAAGAGAAAGAGATTCCTTTTGTAAAGTATTTTTAGAATACCTAGAAGAGTTTTTGAAACAGAAAGTTGTGCCCAGATCAAAGAATAGCTGGAAAAAATTTCTGTTCACTTTTGTGCTGTATGACAAGGGAAGCTATTTTGTATAAAAATAATTTCCCTTTAACAAAGGCCTGCGGTCAAGCCAGTAAATGTTCTGGTTCTTGACTATCAATAGACTGGAGCATGATTTAAATATCAACATTTGCAGTGGAAGTCTTATTGATAATGCTAAACATACTGGTTGTAAGGGATTAGGGATCTTGAACCTAGGTCAGTGGGTCCTCAGGCAGTCCTCATACTTCAGCCACCACCCAGCAGCTTGCTGGTAACAGCAGGGATTGTGGACTAGTGGACCTAGCTCACCATAGGCACAAAGCTCCCAGTGGGAGGAAAAGTCTGGCTTTGACCATTGGCTTGATTCCCAACTCTGTCTCGGACACTGACCTCCAGTTCCTGGAGCCTGATTCCTGCTCTAACCACTAGCCCTGACCATCATTCCTAGGCATAATCGCCTATGTTCTGGTCTACGACAGTTTGTTCAGACCACCAACCCCTCCGAGTCGGGTCCAGCCAAGTATGGACCTAGTGGAGCGCTCCTTAATCCAAGAAGCACTGGCACTCCATGAGCAGGTTCCCCACCACCAGACAGACAACCAAGTTGTTCAGGTGCAGATCACACAGCTGGTTGCCAAGAATCAGGCACTGCAGGGGGAAGTCCATCAACTCTGTGCAAAGAACAATGTGCTCTTGGTCCTGTTGGCTGCATCAGCCCCTGAGCTAGGACCTGTCATCCTCCCCCTACCAGAGTGTGTGTGTGTGTGGGGGGGAGGGGGACTCCAGTGGGGGATTGTTCCAAATTTTGAGGTTTTGTGAACCAGTGCTGCCTCTTGTTCTTGCTTCACTCTCAAATATACTTGTCAACCAACCAAGGTAGGCCTAGTTGTCAGCCTGCTGACTGGTGAGGCATTGAACTAGGCCTTCCCCGTGTTGGAGACCAGCAGTCTGGTGCTATCTAGCTAGGACACTTTCCAGAGAGCAATATCAACCATCTATGGTGATCCCTATGCTCTCTCTGCTAAGGCCACCTTGTAGAAATTCCAAGAAGGGTCAGGCACGGCTATTTCCTATGCAGCACACTTCTGCGGTCTCATATCGGACACAGAGTGGAATGAGGCAGCCCTACTGTTTCAGTTCCAATGGGGCCTGTGGAATGAGATCAAGGATGAGTTGGCCAAAGTTGAAACGCTGAAGGATCTGGGTGCCTTTATCAATCTTGTCATCTGGATCGACAATCAGCTTTGTGAATGGTGGGAAGAAAGAAGATGGGCAGGGTTGGAGCTGCACCCACCACTATTGGGTCCTGCTCCACAAGCTGAGACAATGCAGGTCGACCTGGCCCACCTACTGCTCATGCCTGAGGAAAGGGGGCATCGGTGATGTTTTAGCCTGTTCTTCTAATGTGGTGGACCAGGTCACTTTATCTCTGATTGTGCCACTAGGACACCAGACTGAAGAGACCCAGGAAAACAAGCCAGCCCAGGCCCAGTAAAGGGGGCTGATGTGAACACTTTGACAAAATGTTCCACGTGTCTAGAAACATGGTCCTATCTGTAATGCATGCTGAATGCCATCAACCAACACCACATGTCCCAGGGTGCTGCCTCCAGCGCAGGCCCTCATTGACTCCGGTGATAACTTTATTGACCTGGATGCAGTTTGGACCCTGCAGATTCCCCTAAAGCCCAAGCCTATTCCAGACCTAGTAGATACAACTGCCAAGTCCCCCTATCCTGCCGGCCAGTGGTCACAGAGATTGTGCCCCTGCAGGTCACCATCCAAGGGCATTGAGAGATGCTGCAGTTTAGGGCCATTTGCGCCTTTCATTTCCCCCTGATCCTGGGTATTTCCTCCCTAAACTTCTCATTCACTGGCATGAACTAAAGGGTCAGTTTCTTTTCAGAATATTGCTGGCAGCACTGCTTGACCCCAGGAAGTACAGAGCGCACCGTAGAACCCCAACAATCACAAGCCAGTTGTTGGTCCAACAGATTCACTCACTGATTCTGAGCCTCAACTTCCACCCCAGAACAGTGATTTTGCTAATGTATTTGAAAAAAGAATGGAGAAATCCTACCCCTCACAGGGATTATGACTGTCCGATTAAACTGAAACCAGGAATAAAAATTCCATTTAGTCGTATTTATGCCATGTCTGATCCTGAACTGGTCGACCTTCGCACCTACCTGCAGGAGAACCTGGCCAAGGGCTTTATAGCAAGTTCACCTCGCCTACTGGGGTACCTGTCCTCTTAGTTAAGAAGAAAGATGGTAGCCTCCAACTTTGTATGGACTACCAAACACTAAATCAGGTCACCATTAGGAACGGATATCCCTTACCTCTAACTCTTGAATTACTGGACACACACCCACACACACAAAGTTGGACTTCTGCGGTGCATATAGCCTTGTAGGGGATAAATGGAAGACTGCCTTTTGAATCCACTATGGACATTTTGAATACCTTGTGAATTCAAGACTCTGTGGCTGACCTCTGGTTCCTGGCTCCTGACTCCAGTTCTGACTACTAGGTCTGACTGCCAATGTCCCATCTATGACACTGGTCTAGAATGCAGTGATGTGCAGATTTGTAGATCAATTCACTGGAATTAGAGTTATCTAATTTATCTGTGTTTTTATACTATGCTCATCTAGCTGTCATGTGCACAGGGTCAATTGTCTTCCCATTGATCTAGGTTATAAAACTACAGTGGGCTCTGGTGCCAAGAATTTTCTTGGTAAATATAAGGCAAGATAAAAGAAGTGGGTTTTGCCTTTTGCTATGAAGGTTCTGAGGTTCTTGAGCATCTTAATATATTCAGAAAAGAGTTCCACAGTCATGGGCCAGATGGCAAGAAAGTGATGTCTCCTGCCCACTCCTGAGGTTGAATAACAAGGAGTCCAGTGGCACTTTAAAGACTAACAGATTTATTTGGGCATAAGTTTTCATGGGTAATAAACCTCACTTCTTCAGATGCATGGAGTGAAAGTTACAGATGCAGGCATTATGTAATGACACATGAAGAGACGGGAGTACCTCACAGGTGGAGACAGGGCCAATTCAATCAGGGTGGATGTAGTACACACCGAAAAATATATGAGGAGGTGTCAATTCCAGGAGAGGCAAAGCTGCTTTTGTAATGAGCCAGCCACTCCCAGTCCCTATTCAAGCCCAAATTAATGGTGTTAAATTTGCAAATGAATTTTAGTTCTGCTGTTTCTCTTGGAAATCTGTTTCAGAAGTTTTTTTGTTCAAGAATAGTTACTTTTAAATCTGTTATAGACTGTCCAGGGAGGTTGAAGTATTCACCTACTGGCTTTTGTATGTTACTATTCCTGATATCCGCTTTGTGTCCATTTATTCTTTTATGACAGAGTAAGCAATGAGGTTTGCTACAGGGATTGGTTCCTGGTGTGCTTAAAACTACAATACCCACCTGGGGAAGTGAGGAAACAGATTGACAGAGTGAGACGTGTACCCAGAAATCACCTACTACAGGACAGGCCCAACAAGGAAAATAACAGAACACCACTGTCCATCATGTACAGCCCCCAGCTAAAACCTCCCCACTGCATTATCAATGATCTACAACCTATCCTGGAAAACGATCCCTCACTCTCACAGATCTTGGGAGGTAGGCCAGTCCTCTCTTACAGACACCCCCCAACCTGAAGCAAATACTCACCAGCAACTACACACCACATCATAGAAACACCAACTCAGGAACCAATCCCTGTAGCAAACCTCGTTGCCTACTCTGTCCCCATATCTACTCTAGCGACACCATCAGAGGACCCAACCACATCAGCCACACCATCAAGGGCTCATTCACCTGCACGTCTACTAATGTTATATATGCCATCATGTGCCAGCAATGCCTCTCTGCCATGTACATTGGCCAAACTGGGCAGTCCTTACATAAAGGAATAAATGGACACAAATCGGACATCAGGAATGGTAACATAAAAAAGTCAGTAGGTGAACACTTCAACCTCCCTGGACAGTCTATAACAGATTTAAAAGTAACTATTCTTGAACAAAAAAACGTTTGAAACAGATTTCCAAGAGAAACGGCAGAACTAAAATTCATTTGCAAATTTAACACCAGGGACTGGGAGTGGCTGGCTCATTACAAAAGCAGCTTTGCCTCTCCTGGAATTTACACCTCCTCATCTATTATTGGGAGTAGACTACATTCACCCCGATCCAATTGGCCCTGTCAACACTGGTTCTCCACTTGTGAGGTACTCCCTTCTCTTCATGTGTCATTATATAATTCCTGCATCTGTAACTTTCACTCCATGCATCTGAAGAAGTGAGGTTTTTTACCCATGAAAACTTATGCCCAAATACATTTGTTAGTCTTTAAGGTGCCACCGGACTCCTTGTTGTTTTTGTGGATACAGACTAACAGCTCCCCTGATACCGGAGGTTGAATAGTGTATTCAACATGAGACCAGGTTGCAAGATGCAGTTAAGGACTGACTTTCTTAATATTGATTACATGTTAGATAACCTATAACAGCAAAATGTTTAGGAATAGGTCTTAAAAGCAGTATGTAGGACTTTCAGGCACAAAGGATATTTACTGAAGACCCTGGCAACAAAGGTAGGAATCTGAGGAAACTCCTCTCTTTCCCAAATACTATCTAGTGAGACTTTGATAGCTGCTCAGTATTCTCATCCAGTTAAAATGTCATAAGACCATACTTTGAACATGGCATTAATATTGTCATGACTCTTTTTTTCAGAACTTGGTTAAAAAGTTGCAGGATACCCCCTACTATAATCCTCTTTGAGGAAATTCCCTTAGAAAATACTGTAAAGATCCAGACACAAAAACAAGTACTGGATAGCCCATGTAATCAGACTCATGCATGACAGAGTCAACTCTTTAAAAAAAAAAAAAAAAATAGTCCACAACATGCATCTACTTCAAGCTAAATGGCTAACCAAAAGGCTACAATCCAATTCTTTGCTGCTTCAATAAAAATGAGTTTATTACAAAATGCGAGTTTCTTTTTACACGTAGGTATGAATGTATTAACATGTGAATTGTTTGTGGATGTTCTCAAAATGTATTTAGCTGTATTTATTTTATTTCTGTAAAAATACCTTGTGACGTTGCACTCTATATGATTTTATGAAAATATGCTAATGTAACTGGAATATGCTTCATGCAAAAGGTTTCTTGTAAGGTATCATTACAAAGCTTATAATCTACTGAGTATGATCATCCTATTTGTATAAATGTACCACTCTTGTATCTGAAACTAGAAATATGAAATATAACTCTGTGTGCTGGCAAGTGGGTAATGAAGTCTCAGGGAAGGTCTTCACTACGGGGGGGAGGAGGGGATGTCAATTTAAGATACGCAAATTCAGCTACGCGAATAGCATAGCTGAATTCGACGTATCGGAGCCGACTTACCCCGCTGTGAGTACGGCAGCAAAATCGACCTCCGCGGCTCCCCGTCAACGGCGCTTACTCCCACCTCCGCTGGTGGAGTAAGAGCGTCGATTCGGGGATCAATTGTCGCGTCCCGACAAGACGCGATAATTCGATCCCCGAGAGATCGATTTCTACCCGCCGATTCAGGCAGGTAGTGTAGACCTAGCCTTAGCGTGACATGTGATCATGTCACCTGAACTGGAATCCATCTTTAACCTTGTGCTTTTCCATTGAGAAGGGGGTGGGAGACCCAGAGTGACAAAGGATTCCCACCTTATGCAAAAGATAGATAAGTGGGTGGAACAGAGAAAAGGGAGAGCCATCATGAGGAATCCCCTAGCTACCACCTGAGCTGAAACAAGGGCTGTACCAGGTGTAATCAGGCACAGACTCATCCCTGTGGCGCCTCCTGCTGGTCATCCAGGGGAATTAGCTCAGCCAGCATCCAGAGCGCCCTCTACAGGCCATGTGTCCTGCCTTGACCCTGGTGCCTTTGGCTTGGGTGCTGTCCCCCTGGCAGTACCCCACTCTCTCTCTGGGTCTCCCCACTCAGGGGAACCCCTATCCCAATGTCGCCTCAGTCATAGCTACTGCCAGTCACCATCTAGCCCTCACGCCCTGGGACAGACTGCAGTCTATCAGCCAATCATCACAGGCAACAAAGGGTTTGGACTGGCTGCCTTTACCCACCCTCAGGTTGCCCCTCTGCAACCCCAATACCTATATGGGCCTAGGACCAGGCCCTGCAGCCTGGGGAGTTGCTGGCCTATGGCTTCCCAGCCCCCAAGGCCTTTCCGCAGCCCTGCCTCACTCTAGGTCCCCGGGTGAGTTCCCCAGCAACCAGGCCTAGGCCTAGGCCTGGACCTGGGCCTGTCTCTCTCCAGTCAGAGGGAGACTCCTCAGTTTCTGGCTGCCCTGGCCTTCTTGTAAGGCTCAATTGTTCAGTTTGGGGCATGGCCCCAGCTGCAGCCACTTGCCCAATCAGCCGGGGTTTTGCTCCTTTTTACAGCCCCAGCCCACGGCAGGGCTTTTCCAACCCCTTCAGGGCTGGAGCGGGTATTCACCCTGCTACACAGGGGAAAGGATTGTGCTCAGACTAGGAAGGCGTCCAGTCTGTGAAAGAGACTTATTGAAACATCTTTCAGGGTGAGATTTTATCTGTACTCAGTTGTATTACTGTATTAGGCTTAGATTTGTGTGTTTTATTTTATTTTGCTTGGTAATTCACTTTGTTCTGTCTGTCACTATTTGGAACCACTTAAATCCTACTTTCTGTATTTAATAAAATCACTTTTTCCTTATTAATTAACTCAGAGTATGTGTTAATACCTGGGGGGCAAACAGCTATGCATCTCTCTCTATCAGTGTTATAGAGGGCAAACAATTTATGAATTTACCCTGTATATGCTTTCTAAAGGGTAAAACAGATTTATTTGGGATTTGGACCCCATTGGGAGTTGGACATCTAAGTTGCTTTCAATTAAGCCTACAGCTGTTAGGGGTCGTGGTTCAGACCCTGGGTCTGGGTTTGCAGCAGGCTAGTGGGTCTGGCTCAAACCAGGCTGGGTACTGAAGTCCTAAGCTGCTAGGGTAGGAAAGCAGGGGCAGAAGTAGTCATGGCACATCACTTGGCAGTTCCCAAGAGGGTTTCTGTGATCCAACCCGTCACATACCTATCGGCTCTATGAGCTCAGATGTGAAAAAATTACATAAGGGTATGTTTGAATACCCTCAGAGCTCACTGAGATTCTCATGCCTAAGAGCAACTGATAGTATTTAGTGACTTGCACCAGTTGTTCATTCTTATCAGGGACTTAAATAGATTTTCTCTCCTTCCCTTGGAATGTGAAGATCTAGAATGTGTGCCTTCTACTATCTTCCATGAATGTACAGTGATGCTGTAAACCGGCCTTGAAAAATCATAAAAATTTACTAACCCAGGCACCAAATCTACTCTCTCCACCCTCTCATCATCACTATGATAATTATGATGAGAAATAAGTGATCTTACATAGCTATCAAAAAAAAAAAAACACCTCACTCTAAGCAGATGGATAATTAGTATTTTAGAAGGCTGCAGTTAATGTTATCAAAATTGAAAAAATGTGTAAGGCTGTTTTGAGGTATTTCTCCCAGATTATGTTATGAAGCCATTTTGTTCCCAGATTTTACACAAAAATGAAGGCTTGTTAATGCTGCATACTGTATGAATGTTTCTTTCAATGTTAAGAATAGCAAGTTTATTTATATGGTTAAGAAAGTAGATCAATGGTTTACTACTATGCAGCACATGCACTGGATCTGCTCATAGAATGGTATGTACGTTTGTTATTACTATAAAAACTACAATAGCAAAAAAAATCAGCTTACAGCCATGGATGTGTAGATTGTAACAGAAATCTAAGTAACCAGGAAGTATTAAAAAGTTTATTTGAAAATGATTACTTCATAGGCTTTCTACTGGATGCTCTGAATGCCTGCAGGGATTAGTGGCAGGCATAATGTTTTACTTGCAAGGGAATATATTTTACCTCATGTTTGCTTGACAGGAATAAATCAAATGATATTGTTATAGCACTCTTTTTGTGAACATCTCTAAGCACTTTACGTTACAAAACCCCCCATAAAATTAAGATTAACTATACGAAGGCAATGTAAAGTTCTAATTAATTCTTAAGACTAAATATAAATTTAGCTACTGGCCTGAAAGAGTGCAATGTCAGCAGAATGTACTACATACGCTTAGGATCAAATCCTGGCCCTACTTAAGTCAGTGGGGATTTTTGTCACTGACTTCAACTGAAACTGACTTTGGCATAAATTTCAATAAAAATAATTAAATTGCTGTTCCAATAACAGTTTTGACAGCAAAGTTTTGAGGAACCTCTGAATATCTGAGGGAAATACCAGCAAGACTTGTAAGCCAAGAGGTGAGAAAAAGACACAAAAAGGTCTGAGTATTTATGTGAGACAGCAGCAGAGGTGATCTGGAATAGTTCCAAGACTGTTTAAAATACAATAATGGTTAATATGATCCACAAAGGAAAATTTGGTATATAAAAAAGTGACCCTGAGATGATTATCTTTGGAAACAGGAAGAAACTTTTTTACAGTAAGTGGGACAAACTGACCTGGGCTTCAATAGTGCCCATGTAATGAGGTTCAGAATCACCAGTAGTACTTTCAAAAGAAGCATGCAAATACAATACAAATTAGATTCCAAGATAAAACCTTGAATGAATCTAGAAACATTTTTAGCAACACTAGAAATACAAGCGCCAAAGGAAAAAAACTGCTTATGTTGGTAAGGATTTAATTATTTCTATTTGAACAACATACCAGATATCCCAATACACGTGTTTCACTGTGACATGATTCAGGTATCAAATGCCACAGAAAGGTCCAACAATATATACAGTGACACAAAACCTTTGCTATTACATATGCACAGGTTACTACAGAGCTGAAGAAAAGCTTACTTATGGGTGCTAAAAGAAAAACTAATTACATTTGTCAAATAAATCATTAGGAAGGGTTGCTAGAATTCAGCTGTAAACACTGTTAGCAATCTCTCACAGGAAACAAAGGGTACCAAAAGGCTACTCATCATTCACACTATATTTCCTAAAAAGCTCAAGTTGTTTTAAAAATTTATATTACCACTGCCAAGTTAAAACATTGTGGAAGACTACTGCATCTGAAGAAACAGGGATATTAAAAATATCAGCAGTAAAAGAGTTGAATATATTCAAGGACTTCTAAGCATCCGCCAAGAATCGAATTAGCAATCAATTTTGTTCAGTTTTATTGCAAATTTGTCATTTAGAAACAAACAAAAAAATTATGCTAATTAAGAGTTAAATTTAAACTGAACTAATCTTAATAACTTAAACCAACTTGATCTGTGGTCTTGTTTTTCTTTCGATCTGAAGTTGATATATACACCTCTACCCCGATATAACATGACCCGATATGACACTAATTCAGATATAATACGGTAAAGCAGTGCTCGGGAGGAGGAGGGGGGGCGAGGGCCTGCGCTCTCCGGCAGATCAAAGCAAGTTCGATATAACGCAGTTTCACCTATAACGCGGTAAGATTTTTTGGCTCCCCGAGGACAGCGTTATATTGGGGTAGAGGTGTATTACCAATTGCTTTCATTGTGGTGCTTGTGTTCCACTTGGAAGTGACATGTCTTTACAGATCATCATTCAAAAAATGTGATAAACCAGAAGATACCATCTGTATCCAAGATATTTCTCTACATGACACAGGAGCATCTAATCAAAAAAGTGTCACAGTTACCAGGTAACTATACCTCTGTCCCCTCTTGGTCTCTTTGAGTATGTCTACAGAGGGATAAAAAACCCTGGGCTGGCCCGGGTCAGCTGATCCAGGCTCACAGGGCTTGTGCTCTAAGACTGAAAAAATCACTGTGTAGATGTTCAAGTTCGGGCTAGAGCCTGAGGTTTGGGACCCTGTGAGGATGCAGAGTCTCAGTACTTGGGTTCCAGCCTGAGCCTGAAAGTCTGGACAGAGAATTTTAGCCCCAAAACCTGAGCCTGAGTCAGCTGTGGATCTTTTGTTCTTCTGTAGACATACCCCTAGAGTGTACTCCTCAAATCTCAGGCCTTGAGCTGTTACCTTTCTTGGAGTGAAATCATGTGATTCTCCCACTCTTAGACCAGCCTTGAGCTGCAGTTCCCAGGTACTAACCATGATTATCTCAGCAGGTCTCAGTTAGGTTCATTCCCTGTTGTTCTGTTCCCTCCAGGACCTTTGACCAGTGGTGTCCAATGACCAGACGGCCTTCTTTAAACAAAATATTGTTTTATGTAGAACAGTGGTTTTCAATCTTTTTTCATTTGCAGACCCCTAAACATTTTAAATGGAAGTGGAGACCACTGGAAATCTTAGGCACAGGCCACAAGCTGAAAACCACTGTTCTCTAGTAATTACAACCTGTTGTAAAAACCACTTTTAATAGTGTAAAACCATTGTTCTATAGTAATTACAACCTGTTGTGGACCCCTTAGACAGTCTGCGGACCCCCAGAGGTCCACAGGTTGAAAACCATTGATTTAGAACCAAAGCATTTCAGAGAAAAAGATCTTAAAACAAACAGACTGTACACATATCTAGTTAAGGAAGGGCCCAACTGCTTCAGACGTTGCCACAGGACCTGTTTCTGTCTCCCTGACAGTCTGTTCTCCCCAGGAACAGCTGAGAACTCTCCTCCTGGAGTCTTTTTCACTGTTTCATGTCCCTTTGAATTACTGTGGGAATCTGAAAGTAGCAGCTTCACCAATAATAACATTGTCACTGTCTTGTAATCTCCCTGCTAGGATTTGTTGGAAGGAAGCTTATCTAGAGCTTGTGTTGCCTTTCTGCTTCTTTTTCTAACAGCCCCGCATTAACTGAAATGAATACATTCATACTGGAAAGCCCAATAACCCAGCAAGAGCTATTTCAATAACCAATCACGTACAATATTTATAAAGTTACAGAGCAGTGTTCCTAGAGTTACATAGAAGTTCCATGTTTGCCACAATAAGTGTATAGTCTTTTTCTAAGTCTTACTCTGAAGAGATGGATCATCCAAGAAGTATTCATGAGATTCTTTAAGTTCCCCAGGCTTTGCTTCACGAAATTCACTTCTAAGAGAGATTTTCCACCATCTGAAAATTACCTATGATTGATAAGAAGATATTAGCAAGAATTAACGAACATCAACTACTAGTGGATAGAATATATAACTATAATCCTGAATTTTAATAGTAACAACTATTTCATTTCTAAGTACGTATAAATTGTCATACTGGATCAGACCATAGCTACTCCCAATGGCCACATCTGATGCTTCAAAGGAAACAAATAAACAAACAAAAAAAAACCCAACAACCTAGACAAGTGTGAATGCTGTATATGCAGGGAATATTCTTTCTTTATCACTGCATGACAACTTTTTATATCCTTAAGCGTGAGATTTAATTAATATCTTGACTTGTATAACTACAAATATTATTTTTCATTCTGCATTTAGCAGCAGATGTGTGTGTACCAAAGGATAAAATTAAAAATACATATAATGAAGATGCACTGTTTACATACTCTAAATGAAAATTTCAACTAAAAATGCTGATTATAATCTGAATAATGAAAGGCTCTGATGAAAAATGGGAGTACAGTTCACTAGATAGGTGTTGCAGAATAAGCAAGTTAGAAACCTTAAAACCATCAACCTCAGCCTAGACCAATCCACGCAAGCGGTCCATTTCCTGGACACCACTGTGCTAATAAGCAATGGTCACATAAATACCACCCTATACCGGAAACCTATTGACCGCTATACTTACCTACATGCCTCCAGCTTCCATCCAGGATACACCACACGATCCATTGTCTACAGCCAAGCTCTAAGGCTAGGTCTACTCTACCGGGGGGAGGGTCGACCTAAGATATGCAACTTCAGCTACGTGAATAGCATAGCTGAAGTTGCGTATTTTAGGTTGACTTACCTCGCTGTGAGGACGGCGGCGAGTCGACTGCTGCCACTCTGCCGTCAACTCCGCTTCCACCTCTTGCCGCGGTGGATTTCCGGAGTCGATGGCAGAGCGATCAGGGATCGATTTTATCACATCTTCACTAGACGTGATAAGTTGATCCCCAATAGATCGATTGCTACCCGCCGATCCGGCGGATAGTGAAGACGTGCCCTTAGATACAACCGCATTTGCTCCAATCCCTCAGACAGATTGAAGCACCTACAAGATGTCTATCAAGCATTCTTAAAACTACAATACCCACCTGCTGAAGTGAAGAAACAGATTGACAGAGCCAGAAGAGTACCCAGAAGTCACCTACTACAAGACAGGCCCAACAAAGAAAATAACAGAACGCCACTAGCTGTCACCTTCAGCCCCCAACTAAAACCTCTCCAGCGCATCATCAAAGATCTACAACCTATCCTGAAAGATGATCCCACAGATCTTGGGAGACAAACCTGCCCTCGCTTACAGACAGCCCCCCAAGCTGAAGCAAATACTCACCAGCAACCACACACCACAGAACAAAAACACTAACCCAGGATCCTATCCTTGCAACAAAGCCCGATGCAAACTCTGTCCACATATCTATTCAAGTGACATCATCTTAGGACCTAATCACATCAGCCACGCCATCAGGGGCTCGTTCACCTGAACATCTACCAATGTGATATATGCCATCATGTGCCAGCAATGCCCCTCTGCCATGTACATTGGCCAACCGGACAGTCTCTACATAAAAGAATAAATGGACACAAATCTGACATCAGGAATCATAACATTCAAAAACCAGTAGGAGAACACTTCAACCTCTCTGGCCACTCAGTAACAGACTTAAAGGTGGCAATTTTGCAACAGAAAACTTCAAAAACAGACTCCAGCGAGAAACTGCTGAACTTGAATTAATATGCAAATTAGACATCAATTTAGGCTTGAATAGAGACTGGGAATGGCTGAGCCATTACACACACTGAATCTATTTCCCCATATTAAGTATTCTCACACGTCTTGTCAAACTCTCTGTAATGGGCTATCTTGATTATCACTACAAAAGTTTTTTCTCTTAATTAATTAGCCTCTTAGAGTTGGTAAGACAACTCCCACCTTTTCATGTTCTCTGTATGTGTATATATATCTCCTTACTATATGTTCCATTCTATGCATCTGATGAAGTGGGCTGTAGCCCATGAAAGCTTATGCTCAAATAAATTTGTTAGTCTCTAAGGTGCCACAAGTACTCCTGTTCTTTTTGCGGATACAGACTAACACAGCTGCTACACTGAAACCTAAAATTAAAAAGTTAAGTGTTGACATTTAAATTATTATCTTTATGTTTCAAAGTTGATATTCTACTAAGAAGAATGGGGCAGTACCCATCTCTTAGAACTATAGTTTCCAGCTCCCTGCAATAACTACATCATTTTACATTCAATTAAGATTTTTAAGGTTCACTTTGCAACAAGCGGGGCTAGAAAGATTGTTTTTAAAGCAAACCAAAAAAAATTAAAACAGATTATTGAGCACATAACTGAGGCAAGAGATTAATTCATTGGTGAATCCAGTGGCCATGGAACTGTGGAATACAAGGAGCCCTGCCTAATAGTCATTTTCCTGGATCTCTTTTAAAATACTATGTAGCATGCTTGAGCAGTTGTTAGACTCTCTCTTTTTAGTATCTTATTACTATTATTTTAAATAAGTCAATCTTCACAAGTCAGGAAAAACAGATATCACTATTGTCGACACTCAAAAATCAAGAGTCTAGCCTCCAAAAATCATAAGATTTGTTTAAAAATCTTGAGATTTTTAAAAATAGCAAGTATTGGGTTCTTTTTACTTGCTTTCTGGCTTTTGAGTTTTTGGGGTGCACTTGCTTCACATTTTCAAGCTTTTCTCTACATCTGTAGCAGAGCTGCATTACACAGTTGGGCCAGCTGCTGGCTGAGTTTTTCCTTCCCAACCTTCCCAATAAAGACTCACTGTCATGCCCTGTCTTTCAGGCCTTTCTTCCAGGGCACTGTTTTATTAATGCAAAGAAAACTCACAACTTACACAGGCTGTCAGGATCCAGAGGCTGGCCAGCTGACTAACACGCAGCTAGTCACAGGAGGCAACTTCCTCTTGCAGCCCCCCTTCAACTGAGCCCTGTCACCCTTTAATAGAAAAAAACCTGACCCCTTCTCAGCTGGGTCTGATAAATTGAACATGGCAGGCCCCCTGGACTTAAAGGGGCACTGTGTTATAGCAAACATGAGGGCTGGAAACTTAATTTTTAAAAAAATGAAAGCTGAGATTTTCTTGCAATATCAGAATTCCAGCAACTGGGCTTTAAAACACTAAAATGTGTGAGACTTGCAATAAAATCTCAAGAGTTGGCAGCACAAATGTCTACACTGGGGGTTTTTTCCTCAGTGAAGTTACAACACAGTAGCTCTACCAGTGCAAATCCATAGTATAAAGCAGTGACATGTACCAGATACCGCTTACCCTGATTTGAAAAAAGCCAAGTGGAGACCAGCTATAAATAACTGCCTTCTCTGTACTTATCTGATATAGTATCTTATCATGTCATCTCTGCCTAGTTTGCTTCAACAGCAATGCCAGCCTTGACATTCTGTTTACCCATCTTCCTCATATCTGTGCACTTCCTTCCACAATTCCTTTTATATATGGAACACTGATCCTTCTTCAGTTGGAAGCTGCTATTGTAATTTAAATCCCTCTGGAATACCCACTACTTCTGCAATGCCCCCAAGAAATTAATTAATTGATTAGTCTTCTGCTTATTCATTCTATAGATCTTAAAAAACAAAACTAAACAAAAAACTTGACTGCATCACAGTGTGCACTAGACTTCACTGAGTACCACTGTAATCTTATTAATGTTGCCTCTGTCTTATCTCATCTACTCCTCCCTACCATCTTGTTACCTTATCTATTGTACTTTGTCTTAATTTAATTTCCTCAAATTGGGGATTATGGGTGAAATCCTGGCCTTACTGAAGTAAATGGCAAAAATCCCATTGAGTTCACTGGAGCTAAGATTTCACCCATTCTTTTTTCTCTACATTGAGACGTACCTCACACATTGTTGGGTAATACGCCTCTACCCCGATAGAACGCTGTCCTCGGGAGCCAACAAATCCTACCGTGTTATAGGTGAAATCGCGTTATATCGAACTTGCTTTGATCCGCCAGAGTGCGCAGCTCCGCCCCCCCAGAGTGCTGCTTTACTGCGTTATACCAAATTCATGTTATATCAGGTCGCATTATATCAGGGTAGAGGTGTATAAATAAATAATAATAATTAGTTTTTTACACCCACACACAATCCTGATCCTCTTTTTTTTTTTTTCTATTAGCATATACAAGCTGGAGGACTAATCTCAATCCCTACAAAACTTTGTTGATTTAGCTATTGCCAGTCAGGGAGATGGATTACCTACACCGATGGGAGAACCACTTCTGTCAACATAGGTGGTGCAGCTGCAGTTGTGCTGCTGTAGCATTTCAAGTGTAGATGAGCCCTGGGACAGACAGGCTTCATTGTTACCAACCCATGAAGAAGAATGGAGGCATTTCACAGCTCCCTTAGGGTAAATCCTACCTCCTTTTTTCCAAGGTCATAAAAGACCTTCTTGCAGTGGAACCGGTGTGTTTTCATTATGCTGGGGTTGGGACAGGATTAGAAAGGCCTGTGCAGCAAACTGTGCTGCTATGAAGTGTGTGGATTTGTGATCTATCACTCTAAGGATCTTCCAGTCACACATGACAGCGCTTTAAGAAAACGACAGCGAGTTTTAGACCTCCAGTGTTTCCTAGAAAGGCCTTTCAGGATTAACAGCTGGTGGAACCAGAGAGACTTAGTCTTCCAGCAGCTAGAAGGGTTGGCGAACAGGCGGCAGCCAGTCAGGGCCCAGCAGATCAAATTAAAAGAACTGGCTACTTCTATCAAATGGCAGTTCAATGTTAAGTCAGGGGAGGGAGGAAGGAAGGAAGGATCTTCCCTCTACCATAACCCACAAAGCCACTTTGTGTTTAGGTCACTGAGGGACTTTTTGATGTACTCAGTGTGAGTGTAAGGCCCCGGCAGGCTAACCTGAGTTAGACGTTGGACTACTGAAAATTAGATAAATTCACTTTGCAAGACACCCACTGGCTCTGGCAAGCTGGTGACAAGGCTTCAGGAACAACAGCAGCATAGTGTCACTGACACAGAATGACCAGCAGATAATAAGAATTTCCTTTCCCTAGTCCACAGACTAGCTGTTTGCTGTGGCCTAGATCTCTACCTTAGAATCCTTCCTATTGTTTCAGGTTGTCTGTAAGAAGATTCCAGAGACAGCACTGCATTATTTACAGGAGGGTCACATTCAGAGGTTATTGTCACAGGCATAAAGCCTGAACATTGGTGCTTAAATTTCCATAGTGTAATCTAAATTTGGGTCTCTCTCATATTTTTAGATACCAAACTTTGGACACCTACAGTTTGATGTTCAGAGGTGCTGAGCACCCACAATTCTCATTGACTTATCATTCAACTTAAATTTTATTTCTTTATTTTCAAACAAAAGCTCAAATTCCATAGATACTGTTAGGTGAGGCCACACTTTCACTAGGTACTGTTTCCTTCTTGGAAATTGGGTGTGGATTTATCATGGCTTGCTTGTATTTGGTAGATATTTGATCTACAGTGACAATAAATATGTTTAAGCAAAAGCTTAGCATATATATTTTTAATATAAAATCTAGTCAACCAAAGAACACTCACGATTTATGCTATTATTTTTTTGTAGGTGCTATAAGAGTGTTGCCCAGTTGCATTTACTGGCTTATTTTGTAAGCATCCTTTGGGCAAAATTTCACTGTAAATAGCCATTCAGGCTTAACTACAGGGTTCTTTTACAGAACACTTAATAGGTAAACAGAGGAAATACATAACTAGTTTTTTATTTCAATCTTATTTTAAGCACGCATACAATCATGGTTTAGTTGAAGACATAATCCTCCCCCCCAAATAATATCCCACTACATTCCCAAAACTGGAGACACAAGCCAATCATCCCGCAGGTTCTTTGCAATACAGGGTAACTACAAGTAGTAGTTGCTCCTTTTAAAGGAAAACTAAAGTAAACGCATCTTAACCATCCCAAAAATCTACAAGTTGATAGGCTAAGAAGAAATGGCAGTCTTGAATAAACATATATTTTATAGTTTTACAACTGGTATTTCTGAGCCTAGTATTATAGGCAGTCATCTTGCTAAAATGTCATTTGTGACACTGGCAGTGTGAAAACCCAATGAAAGAGAGATTGTAAACCACTGACCATTCTGCTTGAATAGTGATTTGACTATTTTTAAAACTTTTAGATCTAGATTGCACTTTTAAGACAACAGAACTACATGCTGTATTCAATGTGTACTCTGCATGCAATATTCAACAGCTCCTAATATTCTGTTAGTTTTTTTTGACTGCTGCCGCACATTCAACAGTTTTCAAAGAACACTCCATGATGACTCCAAGATCTCTTTCTTGAGTGGCAATTTAGACCCCATCATTTTGTATGGTATAGTTGAGAATATGTTTTCCAATGTGACTTACTTTGCACTTATCAACACTGAATTTCATCTGCCATTTTGTTGCCCAGTGACCCAGTTTTGTGAGATCCTTTTGTAACTCTCTGCAATCAGCTTTGGACTTAACTACCCTGAATAATTTTGTATCATCCTCAAACTTTGCACCTCACCCCTTTTCCAGATCATTTATGAATATGTTGAACAGCACTGATTCCAGCACAGCTCTCTAGACACTGCTATTTAACTCTCTCCATTCTGAAAACTGACCATTTACTTCTACTCTTTGTTTCCGGTCTTTTAACCAGTTACTGACCCATGAGAGGACCCTCTTATCCCATATCTGATTAGTTTGCTTAAGAGCCTTTGGTGAGGGACCTTGTCAAAGGTTTTCTGAAAGTCCAAGTATATTATATCCACTAGATCTCCTCTGTCCATATGTTTGGTGTCACCACCAAAGAATTCTAATAGATTGGTGAGGCATGATTTTCTTTTGTGAAAGCTGTGTTGATTCTTCCACAACAAACTATGTTCATCTACGTGTCTGATATTTCTGTTCTTTACTATAATTTCATACAATTCGCCTGGTACTGAAGTTAGGCTTACCAGCCTGTAATTGCCAGGATTGCATCTGGTATAGAGGGTAGGTTAAGCAACAGGTTAGGTACCATAGTTAGAATTTTTGCAATTTCACATTTTACTTTCTTCAGAACTCTTTAGTGAATACCATCTAGTCCTGGTGACTTATTATTGTTTAATTTATTAATTTCTCCCAAAACCTCCTCTACTGACTCCTCAATCTGGGACAGTTCCTCAGATCTGCCACCTTAAAAGAAAGGCTCAGATGTGGGAATCTCCCTCACATCCTCTGCAGTGAAGACAATTTCAAAGAATTCATTTAGCTTCTCTGCATTAGGCTTGTCTTCCTTGAGTGCTCCTTTAGCACCTTGAGTTTCCAGTAGCCCACTGACTGATTGGCAGGCTTCCTACTTCTGACGAACTTTTTTGCTATTAGTTTTTGAGTCTTTTGCTAGTTCCTCTTCAAATTCTTTTTTAGCTTGCCTGATTATACTGTTACACTTTACTTGCCAGAGTTTATGCTCTTTTCTATATTCCTCAGTAGGATTTGACTTCCAATTTGTAAAGGTTGTCTTTTTGCCTCCAAGTGCCTTTTTTACTTTGTTGGTTAACCATGGTGGCAATTTTTTTTTTGGTCTTCTTACTTTTTTTTTTTTTTTTAAATTTGGGGTATATATTTAATTTAAGCCTCTATTATGGTGTTTTTTAAAACCATGCGGCTTGCAGGCATTTCATTCTTGTGACTGTTCCTTTAATTTCCCTTTAACTAGCTTCCTCATTTTTTGTGTAGTACCCCTTTCTGAAGTTAAATGCTACTGTGGTGGGTTTCTTTGGTATTTCCCCCTACCTCCACTCACAGGGATGTTAAATTTAATTATATTATGATTGCTATTACTGAGCAGTTCAACTATATTCACCTCTGGGACCAGGTCCTGTGCTCCACTTAGCACTAAAATCAAGAATTGTCTCTCCCCTTGTGGGTTCCAGGATTAGCTACTCCAAGAAGCAGTCACTATATCCTAGTAAAGAGGAGAGGATAGTCCAATTGTATCTAGAAACTTTATCTCTGCATCCTGTCCTGAGGTGATATGTACCCAGTCAGTATGGGGATAGTTGGAACCCTCCATTATTATTGAGTTTTCTATTTTTATAGCCTCTATATTCTCCCTGAGCATTTCACAGTCTCCATCACCATCATACTCAGGTAGTCAATAGTATATTTTTACTTCTATACTCCTATTATTCAAGCATGGAATTTCTGTCCATAGAGATTCACTTAATATTTTTACTATATTTGACCGTATACTTTCACATATAGTGCCACAACCCCACCAGCACAACCTACTCAGTCATTTCTATTTTGTACCCTGGTATTACCATGTCCCAATGATTGTCATAATTCCACCAACTTTCCGTGATGCCTATTATATCTATATCCTCATTTAATACCATGCACTCAAGTTCACCCCTCTTGTATTTAGACTTCTAGTATTTGTATACAACCATTTATAAAATTTGTCACCTTTTAGTTGTCTGTCTTCATGTGACATAACTGAATGGAACTCTTTTTCATTTGACTGTTTCTCTTCAGTTCCTACCTGTACTTTAACAATGTCTATCCTCTCCTCTTTACTAGGATATAGTGAATTTCCATTAATAGATCCTCCCCACTGGATGTCTCTGTCTGAAACGTGTGCTCCTTCTCACCTGTCAGCTTTCCCCCACCCCTTAGTATAAGGCTAAAACATAGATGCCTAGGGAACTTTTACGCTGAAAACTTAGATGCTGAGTGAGATTAAGTACTTCCAGTGTTTGGCAGGAGTTTTGTGGATAGCAGTGGAGCCAAACTGGCACTTTGGCATCCAAACTGGAGTCTTAGGTGCCTAAGTCTGGGGTACCTCAAGTACCTTTGTGGATGTTGGCCTTAGTTCCTTTGCTTCCTGAGAACAAGGACAGCCATAAAATGGAGAGGAGTGTTGGGAGAGAGAAGAGAGGCTCCATTTGCTCACCTTCTACCTAGTGCACCTGTGCAAAGCCAAATACAACTAAAACACCAATGTTCTTCTAGGATAGCAAAAACCACTGTTAAAGCAGGATGGGAACTTGCTTACATTCCTTTCTATTACGTTCTCATACTATTATTGTCAGAAGTGACATTTCTTTTCAAAGAGATGGCACCTCCAGCACAGAAATGCCAAGTATGATTAAAAACTTAAACAAAGACACTTACGATAATGGATTCAAGATAACAAATGCTTTTTACCTTTTGAACTTTTATACTGTCGAGTTGAGCAAAATGTGTCAGCTTCTTTCTTGGTCTTTCTACTGACTTAATGGGAGTTACAACAAGGATACATTTGGCCCAAACTTGGTGAAATTAAAGAGCTGTACTTTAACACTGGCTTCTCTCCTAGAATTATTAATCTGTGATCATTCATACCTGAATGTCTCTTACTAACACAAGTCTTTAAGTCTAATTCTTGTAAAATTAGAATCAGGATGCTTATTGTATTACATTAAAACAGGTTCCAAAACTCCATAAAGTAAAATGAATTAAAGTAATATATCTCAGTCTGGGAAGTCCATATTCTCCAAGCAATAAAATAGAGTGTACAAAAAGAAAAGTTACTGGCCCAACTTCAGCATTGGTGTCAGCAGGCACAAGCCCAGCTGAAGTAAGTTTTAGTAGAACCTGCTTACACAAAGGGTACCTTTGCCCTACAGTCTTGCAGGAGTTGGGATATATTTATATTATTATGAATAATTTATAAAAATGTATGTAAACCAAGGCCCAGATCCTGAAAAATGATCCATTTACATAACATTTATGCCCATGCAGAGTCACATTGAAGTTGGGCATAATGTTCAACATGAGCTGAACACTATGTTGGACTGAAGCCTAGATAGATGAATGAAGCTCTTTCTAAATGAAACCCACAGGCAGATGTTGATTTCAAGCCTTCAGCAAATACTGGGTACTAAGACCATGAGATATTTTGCAAATAATTACAAACCTATCAGAAATAGCCTTCATTTCTGAAGATAAATAGCACATACATCTTACACAATGCAGAAATATTTTATAGTGTATGTTTATTCTGTATTGGCAATTATCTTCTGATAAATTAATAAATAAAAATATTGGGCCTGATCCTCAGCCTGTAAATCAGCAAAGTCAATGAAGATATGTCGTTTACACCACCTTAGGATTTGGCTGGCTGCTTTTAACATAAACACACACACCTTATTCCAATTGACTGATGGCTGAAGTCCAAAATATCCTTGCATCAAAAAGCCTCCAAAATGGAACTTCCTACATCAAGAAGGTTCAAATGATGTAATTCAGTCCTATTTTTAAAGGAAATGCACTAGATGATTGTTTCACTAGGTTTACCACTTAAAGCTTGGGATTCCTTATAAATCTAATGTAGTTATCTAGTACTACTGCTAGAATAAACCTCTAAAGAAAGAAAACTAGAACAAATATTAACAAAAGAAAAATGTTAAAATTCAACTATTAAATATGGTTCAGAGGGATTTGTTGAACAAGGACTGAGGCTCCAATTCTGCAAACACTTATGCATATGCTTAAGTTTATGCACAAGCAGTCCCAACGGGACTACTCATGTACGCCAATTAAGCATGTGTTAATTTTTACTTGGAGATTTCAATGCCCGAATCGGGGCTGACAGCGAGAACTGGAAAGGAGTAATCGGGCCACATGGTGTAGGCAAAATGAACAGCAATGGACTACTCCTTTTGGCCTGGTCTACACTAGGAGCTTATGTCGAATTTAGCAGTGTTAATTCGAATTAACCCTGCACCCGTCCACACAACAAAGCTATTTATTTCGACACAGAGGTCTCTTTAAATCGATTTCTGTACTCCTCCCCGATGAGGGGAATAGCGCTAAATTCGACATGGCCATGTCGAATTAGGGTTAGTGTGGATGGAATTCGACGCTAATAGCTCCGGGAGCTATCCCACAGTGCACCACTCTGTTGACGCTCTGGACAGCAGTCCGAGCTCGGATGCTCTGACCAGCCACACAGGAAAAGTCCCGGGAAAATTTGAATTCCTTTTCCTGTCTGGCCCAGTTTGAATCTCATTTCCTGTTTGGACATCGTGGTGAGCTCAGCAGCACTGGCAACGATGCAGAGCTCTCCAGCAGAGGTGACCATGCAATCGCGGAATAGAAAGAGGGCCCCAGCGTGGACTGATTGGGAAGTCTTTGATCTGATCACTGTGTGGGGCAATGAGTCCGTGCTTTCGGAGCTGCGATTGAAAAGACGGAATGCGAAGATCTACGAGAAGATCTCAAAAGCCATGATGGAGAGAGGATACAGCCGGGATGCAATGCAGTGCCGCGTGAAAAATCAAGAAGCTGAGACAAACGTACCAGAAGACCAAAGAGTCAAACGGACGCTCAGGATCCCAGCCCCAGACATGCCGTTTCTACGAGGCACTGCATTCCATTCTAGGTGCGGCTGCCACCACCACCCCACCACTGTCCGTGGACTCTGACAATGGGGTATTGTCGACGGCCGCTTCCTCGGAGCTGTTCGCAGACGGGGAAGATGAGGAAGGAGATGAGGAGGACGAGGCAGTTGACAGCGCTTTCAACGCTGATTTCCCCGACAGCCTCTCTTCATCACCCTCATGGAGATCCCCTACCAACCCTCCCAAGGCGGTAACCTGGACCGTGAATCAGGGGAAACATCAGTAAGGAAGTGTTTTAAACATTTATTTTGAATAGAATAGGCATGGTATGTTAGCAATGGGTTTTTAATGATTAGTTTCCCTAGGCGCTTAACTATTTAGTCCTTGCCAGTGCAGCTACTGGAAAAGTCTGTTAACATGTCTGGGGATAGAGTAGAAATCCTCTAGGGACATCTCCACGAAGCTCTCCTGGAGGTAATGTGAAAGCCTTTGAATCAGGTTCCTGGGGAGAGCAGCCTTATTGCCTCCTCCATGGTAGGAAACTTTTCCGTGCCAGGCTAGCAGCAGGTACTCCGGTATCATTGCCTGGCAAAGCATGGCGGCATACGGCCCTGGTGTTTGCTGGCATTCACGCAGCATGCGGTCTTTCTCTGTCTCCGTAATCCTCATCAGAGTGATATCACTCATGGTGACCTGCTTTGAATTAGGGGAATTTTAGTATGGGGACTGATTGCCTGTTCCTTTAAATAACTGTAACCGGCGGTTTACAGCCACGCGGTGGGGGCAGGGAGGCGAACCGTTCCTGCTGAGCGGTTCGCCAGCAGCATGCAGGGATCTTTCCCGGAGACAGCTGCGACGGGGGTGGGACAGAGGCAGAGTTCCTGCTGGCCGGATCGCCGGCAGCAGGAACTGGCCAACGCTAGGAGCATTGCTTGGAACGTGAAAGAAGGGCACTGCTGTAAATTAAGCTTTAAGCAGCCAAAAGTCTAAGGCTTACCATGGCCGCCTGCTAGCAGAATTCCGTTGTCCGGCCCCGCTTGTGTGATCTGTACAGCAAGACCCCAGGCACTCAATGTGAAGACCGAAAATTCGACCTTGTACTGAGTGCACATGTGATAGGTACTGTGCATGGTCTTGTTCACAGAGAGAGACTACATTCATTGTTCGCAAAAATGTATCTTTGTGAGGAATTCACTCCCTTTTTCCCATCCCACAGCTGCGAGTGTCTCCAGACCTACCCCGGCATCCCCCTCCCAGAGGCTGGCGCAGATCAGGCGGCGAAAGAAAAGGACACGGGACGAGATGTTCAGAACTTATGGTCTGTTCCTGAGCCGAGGCGGCACAGAAGACCCAGTGGAGGGAGAACATGTCGCAATACCAGCGATCACACAGCGAACAGGAGGACAGGTGGCGGCAGGAAGACCAGCAGGTGACTCAAACGCTGCTTGGACTGAGGAAGCAAACGGACACGCTCCAGCGCCTTGTAGATGTTCTGCAGGACCGGAGGCAGGAGGACAGAGCCCCGCTACATTCTATCGCTAACCGCCCTCCCCTGCCACAAAATCCCATCCCCACCTCACCCAAAGTCCCAAGAAGGAGGGTTGGCAGGGGCCGTGAAAACAGTCACTCCACCCCTGCAGACTGCTCAAATTGCAGACGGCTTTCATTCCCAAAGATTTGATACGTCCTTTCCTTCCCTCCAAATGCGCCTCACCCAAGCCCCCGTCCCAGTTTCATCCCCTGTGTAGTTCTTAATAAAAAATACGTTTCTGTTAATTACTGTTTCCGTCATGTTCTTTTAGAGGATGGTGTGTTTGAAGGGGGGGAAGGGGGCTGGTAGTTGGAGAGGACAGTCACCTTTACCAGGGTACAGACACGAGGGCAGGTTCAGCAGAAGGTCACACACACATTGCAGTCACTAGGCACACTGGTCAGTCTGGGAGGTGGTTTTCATGTTGTGTGTGTGTGTGGGCTATGTGAGTTTGTGGCGGGGGAGATGGTTACAGATCTTATGCAGCGGTCCTTAGCCTGGATGACAGAGCCACGCAGCAGGGGATCTGTAACTGCCCTCCCCCACCACAAAGTCACATAGCCCCCACACACACAGTCCCGAAAAGGAGGGGTGTCAGGCTCCATTGAAACAACCAGTCCACCAGTGCGGATCTGCTCTAGGAGCAGGAGCCTGTCATTCCTCGAGTTTAGAAGCGTTCTTTCCATCAGTACGCCCACTCCCCACCACAGTCTGCGTCCCAGTTTCAAGCCTTTACCGCGAAATCCTTAATAAAAAAAACGGTGTTAATGAACAAAGTTTCATTTATTTTATTTTTAAAGGTGCGCTGGAAGGAGGGGAAGGGGGTTGGTAACTGGAGAGGATAGTCAACATTAAGTGGGTAAAGAAACGGGGGCAGGCTCAGCTTCTGTTTAAAAAAACGTAATAGTCACAGGTTACCATGGTCACTCTGGAACCTAGCTTTCAAAGCCTCCCGGATGCACAGTGCGTCCTGCTGGGCTTTTCTAATCGCCCGGATGTCTGGTTGGGCGTAATCAGCAGCCAGGCGATTTGCCTCAACCTCCCACCCCACCATAAACGTCTCCCCCTTGCTCTCACAGAGATTGTGGAGCACACAGCAAGCTGCAATAACAATGAGCATATTGGTTTCGCTGAGATCAGAGCAAGTCAGTAAGCTTCTCCATCTCCCCTTCAGACGTCCAAAAGCACACTCCACCACCATTCTGCACTTGCTCAGCCGGTAGTTGAAGAGTTCTTTTTCACTGTCCAGGGTGCCTGTATAGGGCTTCATGAGCCAGGGCATTAGCGGGTAGGCTGGGTCCCCGAGGATCACTATAGGCATCTCACATCCCCAACAGTTATTTTGTGATCTGGGAAGTAAATACCTTCCTGCAGCCGTCTAAACAGACCAGAGATCCTGAAAATGCGAGCGTCATGAACCTTGCCCGGCCATCCGACGTTGATGTTGGTAAAACGTCCCCTATAGTCCACCAGTGCTTGCAGCACCATTGAAAAGTAGCCCTTTCGGTTAATGTACTGGCTGGCCTGGTGGTCCGGTCCCAGGATAGGGATGTGAGTTCCATCTATAGCCCCACCGCAGTTTGGGAATCCCATCACAGCAAAGCCATCTATGATCACCTGCACGTTTCCCAGGGTCATTACCTTTGAGAGCAGTAGCTCATCGATTGCGTTGGCTACTTGCATCACAGCAACCCCCACGGTAGATTTGCCCACTCCAAATTGGTTCACAACTGACCGGTAGCTGTCTGGCGTTGCAAGCTTCCAGAGGGCTATGGCCATTCGCTTCTGGACTGTCAGGGCTGCTCGCATCCGGGTGTCCTTGCGCTTCAGGGCAGGGGACAGCAACTCACAAAGTTCCAGGAAAGTTCCCTTACGCATCCAAAAGTTTCGCAGCCACTGTGATTCATCCCAGACCTGCAGCACTATGCGGTCCCACCAGTCCGTGCTTGTTTCCCGGGCCCAGAATCGCCGTTCCACAGCATCAACATGACCCATTGCCACCATGATGTCCGTGGCGCGGGGTCCCGTGCTTTGCGAGAGGTCTGTTCCCCTCTCAGACTTAATGTCCTCACCGCGCTGCCTTAGCCTCCTCGCCCAATTTCTCAGCATCTGCCTCTGAAAAAGGTGGATGATAAGTCGCAAGGCGTTGACAACGGCCATAACTGCAGCGATGATCGCAGCGAGCTCCATGCTCGCAGTGCTGTGGCGTCCACGCTGTCAATCACCAAAAAAGTGCACGAACTGATTGCCTGCCGGCGCTTTCACGGAGGGAGGGCAGGAGTGAGGGTTGAATGATGACAGTTACCCAAAACCACCCTCGACACATTTTTTGCCCCAGCAGGCATTGGGGGCTCGACCCAGAATTCCAGTGGGCAGTGGGGACTGTGGGAACTGTGGGATAGCTACCCACAGTGCACCGCTTCCAATGTTAATGCTTGCCCCGTTAGTGTGGACTCAAAGTCGAATTACTGTCTTTAGTGCGGATACACACGTTCGACTTTGTAATATCGGTTCCACAAATTCGCTTTAAGTAAAATCGAACTACTCTCGTAATGTAGACATACCCTTTGAGTCTTTGTTCTGAAAATGACCTGACCATTACTAACACTCTGTTCTGACAAGCGGACAAATAGAAAATGACGTGGATGCACCCTAGGTCCAAACAGTCGCATCTGATAGATTATGCCATTGTTAGAAGGCGAGACATCTGAGACGTACTGATTACACTGCTCTACAGCCAAAATGCTTCTGAAATAAATGTAGTCAAACTTTACTAATTCTGGGTCACTGAGAACGAAAATGATGCCTAAAATTGTTGATTGGCTCAAGTTTTCAAGATATGCTATTGGGTCAGTATATATGACCCTTGACTTGGGAATGGCAGAGGATAAGTGAGTTATAAAGGGAAGGGATCTCAATTTAAACCAGAAATGACTAACATACATCTTTGACTGGATCTATGAATAAATCTATGACTGGGTTTGGACAGTACTTGCTTTTTAGGCAAAACAATGAATAATGCAATCTGAAGCTGGTATTGCGTCATACATGATATGAATTGCATCATGTTATTCCTAGAAGTCATGGATGATGCAATCATAATGAAGCTTACATCACTCTGCTGAACAAATTGCCCTATATCAGCTCTAGAAATCATACAGTGTCGTGCTCTCTTATTTGTCAGTGTTTGATTTTGCAAAGGGACGCATTTCTGTTTAGCCAAAGTGAGCAGAGATGCCTCGTACTTGTGTGAACAGTGCAGATAACTTCTGCTATGTTTGTGGTGAAGTGACTTTTGCATCCCAAAAGCGCAGTATAACCACTATGGCTAAGAAAGCCTATCACCTTTATTTTGGCTGCAAAATTGGAGATCAGGACGAGAGGTGGGCCCCACACATATGCTGCAACGCTTGTGCAACAAATCTTCGCCAGTGGTTGAACAGGAAAAGGAAATCTATGCCTTTTGCAGTACCAATGATTTGGAGAGAGCCAACAGATCATACCAGCAATTGTTACTTCTGCATGGTGCCTCCAGTTGGGAAAGTGTGTCAAAGAAGAAAAAGTGGACTGTGCATTATCCAAACATTCCATCAGCTATACGCCCAGTACCCCACGGAGAAGGACTGCCGGTTCCTGATGCACCAGAATCATTCTCACTTGCGTCAGACGAGGAAGAGGAAGAGGATGAAACTTCTGATTCTAAATCATCAATGTCACAGGACCCACATTTTCTCCCATCCTCCTCCTCTGAACCACACCTCATAACACAAGGTGAACTGAATGACCTTGTCAGGGATTTGGAACTACCCAAGAGTAATCAGAGCTGTTGGGCTCGAGACTACAGCAGTGGAATCTCCTGGCAGGTGATGTTAGGGTTTCCATGTTCCGTGACCGTCAAAAGGATCTTGTCCCATTCTTCTTCATGGAAGGTGATCTTGTAGCCTGCAACAACATCCCTGGTGTGATGGCAGCCCTCAATATCGTTCACGATCCAGATGAGTGGAGACTGTTCATTGATTTATCGAAGACGAGTCTTAAAGCTGCATAATGGCAATGTTTTGCCATCAATTCCAGTTGGTCATGCAGTCCATATGAAGGAAACCTATGACAATATGAAACAACTTTTGAGGTGCATAAACTATGACCAACATCAGTGGCAGCTTTGTGGCGATTTGAAGGTTGTTGCTCTCTTGCTTGGTCCGCAGACTGGATACACAAAGTACTGCTGTTTTCTCTGCGAATGGGATAGTCGTGCAAGAGATTCCCACTACATCAAGAAAGATTGGCCACTCCGACAGTCATTGGAGCCTGGGAGGAAAAGTGTCCAGCATCCACCACTTGTTGAATGAAGGAAGATTTTGTTACCACCCTTACACATCAAGCTGGGTCTGATGAAGAACTCTGTCAAGGCCATTGACAAAACACAAGCAGCTTTCAAGTACCTCCGTGGAAAATTTCCAAGGTTAAGTGAAGCTAAGATAAAGGAAGGTGTCTTTGTTGGTCCTCAGATTCATGAACTTCTTCGAGATGATGCATTTGACCATGCACTGCATGGCAAGGAAAAGACAGCATGGAAAGCCTTCCAGTTAGTGGCAATAAATTTTCTTGGAAACAACAAGGCAGACAACTACAGGTAATTGGTGGAAAACCTCCTCAAGGCATACAAAAACCTTGGTTGCAACATGTCACTAAAGATACATTTTTGCACTCTCATCTAGATTTTTTTCCACCAAACTGCGGAGCAGTGAGTGACGAGCACGGCGAGCGATTTCACCAGGACATTGCAACAATGGAGAAACGCTATCAGGGCAAATGGAGCCCATCAATGCTTGCAGACTATTTCTGGACAGTGACAAGAGATGCTCCATTTAATGAATACGAGAGACAAGCCAAGAAGCGCCAAGTAGACACTGAATAGGACTAAACTATGTACATAATCGTTTTTTGCCTTTTGTTTCATAATAAATTTTATTTATATAACCCTTTTGCTGATTTTTAAAGTGTTACATAAACAGGACAGATAAAATATTATCATGTAAAGCAACCATAAACACATGAAAAGACCAAGGTTTACAATTTATGATTAAAACTCTACTATCTACACAATATACATAGACATAAAATGTAAAAACTTAAATATCTTAGAAACAGTAGCCAATCAGTTGTTTTAATTGTCATATTTGAATTCAGCACATCAAAATACATAATAAATAGCACATTTTATCTCTGAAGCAGATGACTTCTCAAAAATTGTAGACCAGTGTTACTAGAGTTATGCGAGGTGCAGGGTGCTGGACAGATCACAGATTAGTCAGGATGTCTCTTCAACTCTACATCGTTCCTTCTTGGCACAAACGCCCTAAGCATGTGCGACCTGCTTTCAATATAGCCAAACTGAAAGATGCTCAATGTTTCAACAAATTCCAGAAGAGTCTTGATGACAAACTGACATCCCATGGACAACTGATCAGTACTGTAACCGAAAAGTGGGACCAGTTCAAGCAGATAGTGACTGTCACAGCAATAACATCTCTTGGACCAAAGAAAAGAACACATCGTGATTGGTTTGATGAGAACCAAGAAGAAATATGCTCAGCACTGGAAGTAAAGAGAAAAGCTTTTATCGAATGGCAGAATGATCCCTCCTCAGTCTCTAAGTGGGACCATTGCAAGGACCTTCAGAGCAAAACACAGAAAGACCTCCGTCAGATACAAGACAACTGGTGGGAGAGCAAAGCCAAAGAAATTGAGCACTATGCTGAGACCCAAAACTTAAAGATGTTCTTCAGTGCTATTAAGACTGTTCTATGGACTGTCTAAACCAAGGACCACCCCATTGCTCTCATTAGACAACACAATACTGATTCAAGATAAAGAAAGCATCAACAAAAGATGGCGAGAATACTTTAGCAACCTTCTCAATAGACCATCAACTGTGAATAATATTGTCCTCAATGAAACTCCACAACAACCTGCTCTGACAGATCTTGACTTTCCACCTACTATAGATGAGATTAAGAAAGCTGTTTGCCAGATGAGTTCAGGGAAAGCTCCTGGAAAAGATGGGATACCAGCAGAGATATACAAAGCAGCAGGTCCAGCAGCACTAGCAGCGTTCCACAGCGTGATCATCAACATCTGGGAGGATGAAAACACACCACAGGACCTCCACGATGCTACTATTGTTTCTCTTTTCAAGAACAAAGGCAGCAAAGCGGAATGTGGAAACTATAGATGCATATCCCTCCTATCCGTTGGAGGGAAGATCATCGCCTGCATCATCTTGAACCGCCTAATAGCCAGTATTTCCGAGGCAAATCTACCTGAAAGTCAATTATCAGAGGGGTAGCCGTGTTAGTCTGAATCTGTAAAAAGCAACAGAGGGTCCTGTGGCACCTTTGAGACTAACAGAAGTATTGGGAGCATAAGCTTTCGTGGGTAAGAACCTCACTTCTTCAGATGCAAGTAATGGAAATCTCTAGAGGCAGGTATATATCAGTGTGGA
>NC_048306.1:71377010-71449566 GCF_013100865.1 Trachemys scripta elegans | reverse complement strand
CCTGTAGGAGAACACTTCAACCTCCCTGGCCACACAATAGCAGATGTAAAGGTTGCCATCTTACAGCAAAAAAACTTCAGGACCAGACTCCAAAGAGAAACTGCTGAGCTCCAGTTCATTTGCAAATTTGACACCATCAGATCAGGATTAAACAAAGACTGTGAATGGCTATCCAACTACAGAAACAGTTTCTCCTCCCTTGGTGTTCACACCTCAACTGCTAGCAGAGCACCTCACCCTCCCTGATTGAACTAACCTCGTTATCTCCACACTGATATATACCTGCCTCTAGAGATTTCCATTACTTGCATCTGAAGAAGTGAGGTTCTTACCCACGAAAGCTTATGCTCCCAATACTTCTGTTAGTCTCAAAGGTGCCACAGGACCCTCTGTTGCTGAAAGTCAATGTGGTTTTCGACCTGGCCGGAGCACAATCGACATGGTGTTTGCTCAGACAAATAGAAGAGAAGTGCATTGAACAGAACATGCACCTGTATGTTGTCTTCATAGATCTGACAAAGGCGTTTGATACCGTCAACAGGGAAGCCCTTTGGACCATTCTAACATGACTTGGCTGCCCAAGAAAATTTGCCCCGATTATATGCCTTTTTCATGACAGCATGACAGGCGAAGTATTGTCTGATGGAGCCACATCAACCCCCTTTAACATCACCAACGGCGTGAAACAAGGATGTGTTCTCGCTCCTGTCCTATTTAATCTGTTCTTTGCATGTGTCCTTAACCATGCAACGAAAGATATGGACCGAGGTATATACTTGAAATACCAGCACAATGGTTTACTTTTTGACCTCCGCTGCCTGAATGCAAAGACTAAGACAGTGCAGAAACTCCTTCTTGAGGCACTCTTTGCTAACTACTGTGCCCTCATGGCTCACACTGAAGATGATCTTCAGCACATTGTCAACAAGTTTGCTGAGGCCTCGCAACTTTTCAGACTAACTATCAGCCTCGGAAAGACAGAAGTTCTCCATCAACCTGCACCTGGATCAAATGCTTCTGTCCTGAGTATCTCCATTGACGGTATTCAGCTGAAAGTAGTGGAGAACTTTAAATATCTGGGTAGTGTCAATATCCAGTGATGGATCACTGGATAATGAGATCAACGCACGAATATCCAAAGCAAACCAGGCACTTGGCTGTCTGCTTGTCAAAGTTTTAAATCACCACAACATCCAGATGTCAACAAAACTGCTTGTGTACAGAGCTGTTGTTCTTTCATCTCTTTTGTGCGGGTGTGAAACATGGACACTATATAGGCGTTACATCAAGCAGCTCAAAGCATTTCACATGCGCTGCCTCCGCAACATCATGAAGATCCACTGGCAAGACAAAGTGCCCAATCTCGAGGTCCTCGAGAGAGCCCAGATGACAAGCATCGAAATGATGATCATGACGTCACAGCTACGTTGGACTGGTCATGTCAGCATGGATGCCAACAAAATCCCCCGCCAGCTTCTGTATGGTGAGCTCTCCCAGAGAATCCGGCATTTAGGTCGTCCACGGAAACATTACAAGGACACCATCAAAGCCAATCTGCAGTACAGCAGTATTAAACCTAGGAACCTTGAGAACGCCGCCAGCGACAGAACACAGTGGCGTGCAACAGTCAGAAATACCTGCATCGCCTTTGAGGAAGACCGCTGCCGGCATCTACAAGAGGCACACGAACGACGTCACAGCAGCACATAATCCATTGACCGCGAACTTCCCATGCACCATCTGCAGCAAAATGTGCACCTCTAGAATTGGCTTGTACAGTCATCAGAGGGCACACCATGAGACCAACAATTGATGACCTGCACAGATTTTGTCATCATCAGATCGATGGACTACCAAAGAATTTTTACTCAGTCAGGGCCTAAGTGAAATTTTTAATAGAATATAAACTGAACATTTTAAATAGGATGATTAAGACATGGCATACAATTCTGAATGAAAGAGAAGTACAATATAATTTAAAAGGTGTAATGTAAAAATAGCTCAGTTATAAAAATGTTGCATTGAATTTCAATTACATTTAGGTAGTACACTATTTCAAGGAAAACTGTAGTAATTTTTAGTAAAGACTTATGCATCTGCTTAACTTTACATATTGTGAGAATAATCCCTTCAGTGAGACTATTCATAATGTGTTAAATTAAGCAAGTGCGGAATAAGCTTGGTTTCATCCACAGATTTTATGAGCATACTCTCCACTCCATTATCCAAATCATTAATGAAAATATTGAATAGTACTGGACACAGGACAGACCACTGTGGGACCCTACTGGATATACTCTCCCAGCGAATCACTGATAACTACTCTTTAAGTACGGTCTTTCAATCAATTGTGCATCCACCTTATAGTAATTTCATCTAGACCATATTTCCCTAGTTTGCTTATGAGATTATCATGTAGGGCTCTGTGAAAAGATTTACTAAACATGAAGTTGTATCATCTCTACTTATTCCACCCATTCACCAGGCCAGTAACCCTGTCAAAGAAGAAAATTAGGTTATTTTGGCATGATTTGTTCTTGATAAATTAATGTTGGCTATTACTTATCACTTTATTATCCTCTAGATGATTACAAAGTGATTGTTTAATCATTTGTTCCAGTATCTTTCCAGATATTGAAGTCAGGCTAACTGCAGTGGAGATTATGTTTATAAAATTTGTGGATGACACCAAGCTGGGAGGGGTTGGAAGCACTTTGGAGGACAGGATTAGAATTCAAAGGGACCTGGAGAAATTAGAGAATTAGTCTGAAATCAACAAGATTCAATTCAATAAAGACAAGGGCAAAGTACTACACTTAAGAAGGAAAAGTCAAATGCACAATTACAAAAGGGAGAGTAACTAAGAGAGAGGAGAGTCTAAGAGGTAGTACTGCAGTTGTGAAAAAGGCTAATATCATTCTGGGATGTATTAATGGGAGTATAGTATGTAAGACACCGGAGGTAACTGTTCCATTCTACTCAGCGCTGGTGAGTCATCAGTTAGAGTACTATGTCCAGATTTGGGTGTCACACTTTAGGAAATATGGGGACAAATTGGAGAGAGTTCAGAGGACAGCTATAAAAATGATAAAAGATTTAGAAAACCTGACCTTTGATGAAAGGTTTAAAAAACTGGACAACTTTAGTCTTAGGAAAAGACAACCAAGGGGGGCCCTCATAATAGTTTTCAAATATGTTAAGGGCTGTTATAAAAAGGATGGAGATCAATTGTTCGTCATGTCCCCTGAAGGTAGAACAAGAAGCAATTGGCTTAATCTGCAGTAGGGAAGATCTGGGTTAGATATTAGGAATAACTTTCTAATTATAAGGTTAGGTATTGGAATAGGTTACCGAGGGAGCTTGTGTAATCTCCATCATTGGAGGTTTTTAAGAACAGGTTAGACTTGTGGTTCTCAACCTATTTACCATTGTGGGGAACATATGCAGCTCTCTGTGTTATGTGGGCAGCATCCACACAATATATATATATATATATATACTACCTGTGTATATATTATATATATACCCCTATCTAGGGGAGGGATAGCTCAGTAGTTTGAGCATTGGCCTGCTAAACCCAGGGTTATGAGCTCAATCCTTGAGGGGACCACCTAGGGATCTGGGGCAAAATCAGTACTTGGTCCTGCTAGTGAAGGCAGGGGGCTGGACTCGATGACCTTTCAGGGTCCCTTCCAGTTCTATGAGATAGGTATCTCCATATGTTATATTATATTATCTACCAAAAAAAAAAAGGTTTATTATGTGTTATATGACAGCAATACAATTCAAATCAATATAGTACCTTTCATTTTAACACTGTCTACCAAGAGTATTTCAAGTAAGTCAAAACATTTACTGTTAAAATTAATTTACTAAGAGGGTGGCATGGCATGCTTCACTGCTACCCTCACTTCTGTGCTGCTGCTGGCAGTGCGGCTGGGCTGAGCACCCGGAAAGTGCGGTTGCAGAGCCTGCCTACAAAGATGGGGATCGCTTCCCAATCCAATGTGCCCTCCCTGCCAGGGACTTCCCCCCATGCACCCAGCCCCGCCACCAGGGGCTGCCCCCCAGACAGGGAATGCCCCCCATCACCCAACCTCCTTGAGACTGTCCCCCCAGCATCCGGACACCGCCCTCTCCCGACACTGGGCTGGCACATGTGGCTGCCATGCAGAGACAGAATACTCTGTCCAAGGCAGAATGCCCCCGCCAGGGATTGCCCCCTCCAACATCCAGTCCCCCATCCAGGGACTGTCCCCCATGCATTCAGCCCCGCACCAAGGGACTGCCCCTCAGCATCCTTCCAGCAACTGCCCCCAGCACCCATCCAGGGACTGCAAACAGTCCCCCACCTAGAGTCTGTCCCCCATACACTGGCTTCACCCCCCTCCCTGCAGCCCGAGCTCCCTGCCCCTCCTCCCTAGTCCCCAGCCCCCTACACCCCCTTCCTGTGCACCCTGTGGCCCTAGCCCCTGCACCACCTCCCTGTGCCCGCTGGTCTCCTACCTCAGCTGCACATAGCTCAGCTGTGCAGCCCACCCTACCTGCCTACCACTGCGGTCCTAGTGCCATAGCCTGCTCTAGTCGGGGACACTGGACCTGTGATCTTGGGGCAGGAGGGCACTGAGCACCCTGGTCTCCTGCCAATGCTGCTGGGCCTGATCCTGCAGGGGCAGGGGGCTGACACTGGATAAGATTTTAAAAAATGCCTAAGTCCCCTTTTCAAAAGTCTCTTAGAAGCCTAATGTCATGTCTATACTTACAAGTTTTGTGACTTTAACTAGTTTTGAGTGGCAACCCACCCTCTCCCTCCACCAACTCATCCCCCAGTGTAAATGCAGTTATACAGATAAAAGAGTGCTTATGATGCTATTGCTTATTTCAATTTGGGATAGAAAATAAACTCAGTATAAAATGCTTTATACTGTATCTACACTAGAGCTTTTACCAGCATAACTATGTCAGCAAAAAAATTTACATCCCTTATTTATATAACTATGCCAGTAAAACTTTTTAAGTATAGATCAGCCTAGTCTCACTGAAAGCCAATGGGATGGAGCCTAAGTCATTTCTGAGAATGCATCTTAAGCACTTTTAAATATTTTACTTCCATAGACTCATCTGGCACCCAAAAGGTGAAGGAGGAACACAGAGTCAGGCAAACCTTGTAATAATCCCAAGCTATATTTGGAATACAAGCCCAATTTGTTGCATCAAAACCACACTAATATTTGCAGCAACCTTCAATGATATTTAAAATAACTGTCCTACAAATGTAAAGAGCAGAACTGATTTGAGACTAGCCAACTGCATTGACAAAGATTAAAGTAAGTGAACTTTAATTTGGCCCTCCTGGGATATTTTTGCTGAGGAATAATAAAAAATGATGCATGTGGACAGTTGTTTCATACATGGCCACCAACTGCAGACTATGGTTATCTTAAAAGAAAGAAGCAGACATCTGTTGTGCAGTCCAGGCACCAATTAAGATCTAGTAAGATTTCACTGGGGTTGAGATAAGAGAAAAAGGCAGATGTTAACAAGGAAAACAATAAACCTCTGCATAAATAAACATTACCCCTCTGTCCTCATGCAATTTAATAAGTGAAATTCAAGCATTTCACTGAATGTTGTTGAATATTCAGTTAATGGAGTTTTGTCCGGTATGAGAGTGGACAAAATTAAAAAAGCTATTCCATAGAATATTCCTTAGAATTCACTACAGTTGAAAACTGAAAACTTGTTAAATGACAATGGTTAAAAAGAGACATAATTAGATAGTTCTAACTATCAGAGTTTGTCAAAAAACTACTTTGTAAATTGTAGTATTGATTAGTAGTTCTCCCCTCCCTGGCTGAGTGCCTGTTTAAGACACTGAATTGAAACCTTTATGAATAAGTGACTTCTTATGGATTTTTTTACTACCTTTTCTGACTATATAAGCGCATTCCTAGCTTTTCCAGATGTTTAACATCTTGTCTCTAGCTGTTAATTATATTGTAGATAACAAGGACGGAGAGTTAGAGATTATATTAATTACCTTTATAATTATGCTATGCTAGAGGGTGTGTTCACATCTAAAGGGCAGTGGACAATATAGAGAAAATGCATGAAATTGTTCCAAATACAATTGCATGTGTAAAGCCCCGAGGCATTTTTATCTTGCCAACTGGTACTTCATGAGATCTAAAATAAAATATGTCACAGTACCCTGAAAGTAAGACAGGAGCAATATTTTCACATTTGTGATTTCTTTCTCATGTAGGCCTTCCTTTCACACACATATGTTCTTTAATAAAAAACAAGGTACGCAATCTAAGGAAAGCCCCATTCTTCGTGTCTGAATTTATGACTCTACTATACTATTGTAACCCTTCCGCCCATCTAAGTTGGCAGCAACAAGGGCCGGGTTCTGTATCTAGGGGTTCCGTTTCAATAACGCAATGCAAAACCGGCTCGAGCCCCCACCCAGTGACCTGGGACAATTACATGCCACCCCCTGGGTGCCTCTAAGAGGCAATACTTCCCCTCTCGCAAGCACGGATTCTGAGTGTAACAGAAAATGTTTAATAACATGAGGTAAATGACATCAGCATTAAATTGGAAAAACACCAAACAGGATTCATAACACAAACCATGAGCAAAAAACCCACCCCAGCAAATTGGGCTGTCTTTTCCCTTTGGTTCTTGAATCCAGCAACCCAAAAATCACCCAGAGTCCCCAAAGTCCAACACCCCCAAAGTCTCTTGGGTCCAGCAACCACCCAAAGTCCCAAAAGTCCAACAGACGCCAAAGTCTCTGTCCCTGGTCAGTGCAGCCCCAGAGTAAAAGGGTGGGGGCACGCAGGGTGTTAAGGGGCACCTTACGTGATCTGAGGCCGGCTGGCCGTCTCTCCGTAAGGTTCCGCCACAGCCTTCACCACGAGCCAGTCCACTTCCTGCCGTCCCACAAACTGCTCTGCTCTACAAGCTGCTCCGTTCACTGACCTGTGAGCCGCTCCAGCCATCCCCGCAAACAGCTCCGCTCGCCGCTCCTTGGGCCGCTCCAACCAGCCCCGCAAGGCTCCGCACTGCTCCTCCAGTTGTCCCCACAAATTGCTTCACCAGCTGCTTAGCAATATAGCTTCAGGCTCCCCCTAGTTAACACAGCACTCAGTGATCTCAGCTCTTAATAACTTTAGCTCTTTTGTGATTTCAGCTCTTAGCAATTTCAGCTCATAGTAGGGGAGCTCCAGTGCTAGTGCACCATTGGCCCAAAGTGAATTCAGCTCAGCAGCCTGTAACTAGACTCCTAATGCAATCAAAGTTAGCTCTGACATTCAACAGTGGAGAGAGGAGGTAGTACAATTGGTGTTTCAAACCCTCAGAAGGGGGCCCATACCATCAGGTACAAATACCTGTCCCCATCCTCTCTCAATTCACTGGGTTTTGTAACCCATGTCCCTTGTCAAGCAAGTGCTACTTAGGTAATTGTGAAGGACTCACTCAGTCCTTCTGTCATACAACAGTTCCACTGGCCTTGATTCACAGAATCAGGGTAACAAAACTTTATTCTTCCTGCCCCAATAACAGAGAAAACTGGGGATCCCACACCAGCCAAAGTAACCACTTTGAGTTGCTGTTGTTTCATGCCAGGCGAGTGGGTGTGCCTATGCAAATAAGATCAGCCCCTGGAGTTCTTTTCCACACTCGCCATAATTCACCACCAGATGTCAGGGTAGAGCTCATCCTGACTCTGCTTACACTCGCCTGGCATGAAACAACAGCAACTCAAAGTGGTTACTTTGGCTGGTGTGGGATCCCCAGTTTTCTCTGGTATTGTTTTGAAAATTAAGTTTCTTGAAATGTGGTAAAGTAATAAAAGCTAGAGCTTTCCACAATCAGACAGACCACGGGAAGATGAGCAAATGGAGGAAGTGGCATAAGAGCTATTTGGCTCACCATCAAGTCTGGCTCAAAGGTGATCAGCACAGGATTTGTGGTGGTGGTAGCAAAAGTGGTGTAATGTCATATTTGTGTTTCCCAGTCTTGGAGCTGGCAGAGATCTAGCTTGGCCTTGCTGCAACATACAGAACCGTCAGGGATCCTCTACATCCAGCCCAGCCACGTGTCACTCTAAGGGGCTGTTTTGGAAGCAAAGGATTGTCTGTGTGCAGCAGTGCTACCACCCCCCCTTTCTGCATAGCCATGCCCCTACATTATCCGGGAATTCCTCAATGCCAAGAAAATCCTCATCTGGGCTGGGTTAGCCTGCTTTATGCCCCTTTATGTTGCCATCAGGGCAAAGAGACCAAAGTAGGGCTAAGGATCTGATCTACAGTGTCCCTCTACATGGAACGGAGAGAGGAATCTACATGAAACCTCCTGGCTGGAGAAACAGAAGCTGCCATCCACCCCTATTCCATGTGAGAGTGAGTGGGGGAAAAAAGAGATGCTCTTTTATCCCACCTATCTCTCCTAGCAGCCAAGTAGGGAGACAGAGATGGAGAGGAAGGCCCTACCTCTCAATTGTGCGTGTATTTCAGGTTAAATATATACCTAAAGCCTCTTAATTCTGTGTTCTTATTTTGGAGGTCTTGGAGCTGGCTGTACTGCAGTGAGGAATACTGAAAAGTTATTTATTACACTAACTTATTGTTAACAAAAGATTAAACTATAGTCCAGGTAATAATGGGAGATCCCACTTTATAATAGGACATATATTGTTATGACAAAAATAGTGTAATAAAAATCAGAATAGTATCCAACACTCCTTGTAAATTGTCCATCAGATTTGCTTCAACATTTATTTTAGATACTGCAAAAGTATTTTAGCAGTAGATTATCTAGACACATTATATGACTTCATTAGCGTTATAGTGAAATTATTGACTAACACTCGCATTTGATTAAATTATTTGTTTATTTACCAGGTGACTTAGTAGCCACAATGAAAATTAGCACAATAAGCTTATACCTCCATATAAAAGAGCATGACTCTAGATCTCTGCCTCATTCATTTGATAAATTTGCAATTATGTCTCTTTATAAAATGGCTTTATGATTTCCTGGGCATATTGGTGATTCTTATTAAGATGTCCTCAGAAAGAAAACAATGCTGTATGAAACATGTGGCAGAGGGGAACTATTAAGAAGACCAGCTCAGTACAGTAGTATTTCAATTCTTCTTCCAGTGGGTGTTGCTAAAAGAAATGCTTGTGGCTGTGAGAAACAAAGAAGTTGAATGGATTAGCCAATATGTCCAATCTGCCCCCTAATTATACACCAGAAGAAAGACTTAATACATCTGCCAATTAAAATAAATGTCTTCAACTGCCATGGACTAGCAAAGCAGGCAAGTCAGAATTGCTGTAATATAATCCCATCTAGAATTTCTTTTAATTTCTAATCAGCTGCTTACGGACAATGGGTCCCACCTGTTTAGATAACCTACTAGCTGGGAAAGAATCCCCTTGCTAACACTTTCTTTTAGCTTGGCATCTGTATAATTATGATATATTTTTTTTTCTTCCTAGAAGAGATTAACATGCCTTGGGAAACATCTCCCAAATCACCTGTATTACACAGGGAACCATCTCAACCACCTATTATTGACAAACAGGTTTATTTAAATCTTTGGTATTAAAGAGATTATACATTTAAGATCTCTTATTCTTATTAGCAACCTTCATTTAAACCAGGCTTTTATAAAAACCTGTTTAAACTTTCTGAAGTTTTACATATTCATCAATAAGGCTACGTTTTAGTCACAGGTATTTTTAGTAAAAGTCATGGACAGGTAACAGATGGTAAACAAAAATGTACAGCCCGTGACCTGTTCATGACTTGTACTATATATCCCTGACTACACCATGGGTACTCTGGGTCAGGGAGCGTTCCGGGGACACTGTGGGTGCTTTTGGGGGTGTGCGCGGCCCGGGGGGTGCTATAGGTCTTATGGGGGGGGGTGGCAGCGTGCAGCCCAGGACCCCCACAGGTGCTGGGAAGGGGCAGTGGCACACGGCCTGGGACCCCTGCTGCTGGCGGAAAGCGAAGAGAGGGGAACTGGGCAGTGGTGCGTGACCCAGGACAGCTGCTGGGGATGAGGTGGGTAGCCTGAGACCACCGCTGCTGCTGGGGTGTGCGTGCATCAGCCATGACCTCCGTGACAGACTCACAGCCTTATTCATCAGTAAATGAATACACATTTTAACATAGAATCATAGAAGATCAGGGTTGGAAGGGACCTCAGGAGATCATCTAGTCCAACCCCCTGCTCAAAGCAGGATCAAGTTCCCAAACAGATTTATACCCCAGTTCCCTAAATGGCCCCCTCAAGGACTGAACTCACAACCCTGGCTTTAGCAGGCCAATGCTCAAACCACTAAGCTATCCCTCCCCCCATATAAGAACATAGCTGGGTATAGACCGAGGTGGGCAAACTACGGCCCGCAGGCCACATCCGGCCCGTGGGACCATCCTGCCCGGCCCTTGAGCTCCCGGTCCCTTCCCCGCTGTCATGCTGTCGTGTGGGCAGTGCTCTGGGCGGTGGGGTTGTGTGCTCCTGCCGAGCAGTGCGACAGCGTGTCTGGCTCCGCCCGGGTGGCGCAGCTGCCAGACATGCTGCTCTGAGTGGCATGGTAAGGGGGCCAGAGGGTTGGATAAGGGGCTAAGGGATACCGGGGGGCAGACAGGGAGCAGAGAGCGGTTGGATGGGGTGGAGGTTCTGGGGGGCGGTCAGGGGACGGGGGGATTGGATAAGCATGGGAGTCCCAGGGGGGACCTGTCAGGGGGCGGGGGTGTGGATAGGGGTCAGGGGATGGGGAACATGGGCGGTTGGATAGGCTTAGAGTCCCAAGGGGCCTGTCAAGGGGCGGAGGTGTGGACAGGGGTCAGAGCAGTCAGGGGACTGGGAGCAGGGGGGGTGGAAAGGGGGTGGGGTCCCAGAGGTGGTTAGGGGACAAGGAGCATGGTGGGTTGGATGGGTCGGGAGTTCTGAGGGGGACAGTCAGGGGGGTGGGAAGTGGGAGGGGTCGGATAGGGGGCAGGGGCCAGGCTATTTGGGGAGGCACAGCCTTCCCTACCCGGTCCTCCATAGTTTTGCAACCCCAATGTGGCCCTCGGGCCAAAAAGTTTGCCCACCCCTGGGCAAAGAATGTTTCCTGCAAACTGCAATAATAATTTAAAGTCATGATTGGATTATCTGTACACAAAGCACGTAATCTTAAAGATGAGTTCTTATTTCTTCTCTCTGGCACATTAAAATCCACATCTCGTAGCACCTCACTGCTATGCTGCAGTACCATGAATTAAAAGTAACAGAAAATAGAATACTTACGATTCAGTTTTCAAAATATAAAATCTTAAAAAAATACTAGTAGATAAATGAAAAGATAGTGAATCTTAATGCAGTTGAGTGGTCACTTATGGCCATTCAAGCACACCCAGGCACGTTGGGGGTGGTGCAGAGCTGCATTTTCCCATGGGAAGTTCCAGAAGGTAGAATGCCTGTCCAAACTTAAGAGTTTGCAGGAAGAGACATGCCACTGTACCACAACTCTGTTTCCTTCTGCACAGTCTTTAATTATGTGATCACAAATTGTTTCTTAACCAATATAATACAATAGTTTTTCTACAACCCTGGATAAACGTGTGAACCTAGGATAGATTATATTTTTTAAAACTGTACTGCATATAGAGTTGAGTGTATAATTCATAATGAATGATTGGTACTATGTATTCAGTCTCTTTTTCTCTAGTTGAATATTTACAAGCAGGTCATGGTATTTTTAAACTGTATTTGTTATTTGAATTTGTACAACAAATACATTTTCACACTTTTTATTCTCTGGTTGATCATGAATATTTATAATTCAATCTGTGTTGCTTAGTTGTGATTGGTCAGATAAGTCACGTTATTGTTGAGTTCCTAATTTGATGTAAATGCAAGCTCTCCTGGGATGTGCTATCTGCTAGCCCATGCATTCTGGGCTAAACAGTTTTGCTGCAGGAAGGTATGTGTGGTAAAACTGCATGCTGGACTAGTACTGTATACACTCCAAGAGAACCAGAAGAATGTAGATTCAGCACACAGGTTCCTCAGTCTGCCGTAAGAGGAATGACAACAGGTGCCAATTACAGGAGATTTTTATACTTCCATCTGCTCTCTCAGCTACAGGAAATGAACTCATGTCCGGGTTCAGTACTGCAGCATTCCAGCCAGGGGAGACTGAAAAAAAAACAAACAAACCTGGCCAAGCTGCCTCTGTTGCTCTGAAATGGGCAAGTCTAAAACAGAAGTGATGTCTATGTATGAGATTTTTTGCAGTGGGAACATTGTATTTAATGGACACTTCAAAACTCCCAGTGTGAAATATGTAAATATGTCCCATCACATGGTTCTGGTATCTCTGTGAGCGACACAGGATTTCATGGTTGTGGTAGCAGGCAATGAAATATTATTTGTTTTTAAATGTGAGAAAATTGCAAGATATTATACAGCATTCAGGAATATACAAATTATCTAGCTTGAGTTACTTCCAAAGTCATAATCCACCAGCCAAAACCAAGTACTTCGTAGCTAGTTTTAAATGTAATTGAAGATTTTCATGTATATCTAAGAAACAGAATCATATAAAAATAAATATGCCAAATAACCAAGCCGCATCTTGTATAGAAAGTTAATAAAAATGTTTTTAATGTGAGAGCCTTGTGATATCTAATCCTAGACTAGAACATACCCTCCAGAGGAAAAAACCTGTGGGAAAAGATCAGAGGTAGGAAAACTCTATAGGGCTCTTTGAGGAAATTTCCTCAGATAATTTCATAAGAAGGAGGTATTGGGAATATTCAACTGCTTGAAGTAGACAGCTTTTCTTGCAGGAGGCAAACTAATGCCCTCCTAGAATCCAGGGAAGCCCCTATAAGTGTGAGAACTTGAATAACGCAAAGACCAACTTCTCCAGATTCAGTCAACCTAAGAGTATTTAATAGAGAATAAGTGATTTTCTGATAAATGAATCATACCCTGATAAGTCTAAGAAGCCATCCGTAGGCCCTGATGATGAAGGTAGGTAGTTGCCAAACCAAGACACTCAGCAAACACCGTGTAGCTACTGCTTGTCCAAAAGACCGGACTGACACAGGTTGTCTCCTACATATAACCTGAAGTACTTCTTGGGCTCTGGCCTCATGAAGATGTCGAGGAGTGCACCCTGAAGTTGACGGGCCTAATCTATTTTGTGAATTGAAAGCAAGGATTATAGTGCCCAAAAACACAGTAAAGTTCTAGCATTGTAACCAGTGTTATACCCGCTGTTTCCAGAAAAGATTGGACTTCACTATATAGTAGTCTACTATGAGAAGGATTGATTGGTTTGGATTTTGACATGACTTCAAACTGAAACAATGATTCAATAAACTCCAGGTTCCATAAATTGGAAGAGAGATCCTGCGAAATCTGCAACTGAAATTAAAATAGGTTTTAGGTCTGGACAACAATAGCTTTACTGGATCTCCAGAAGAAATCAATAGATTGGATGAAGAAGACTGTTTATATCATTGACCATTTTTTTTCCCCCAAAATCACCGTGAAACTCTTTGGAGAAGAACAGTGGAATAAATGGCATCTCTGAGATCAGAAAGAGCATTGTTTCCTTCTTTACAGAGACTAACCCAGCCTCAGTGATCCAGCTGTTAATCTGATGACAAATCTGGACTCAAGCAAGCCTGTGAATGAGAATGGACACCAAGTCCGGCATATAAGAACATAAGAACGGCCGTACCGGGTCAGACTAAAGGTCTATCTAGCCCAGTATCCTGTCTACCGACAGTGGCCAATGCCAGGTGCCCCAGAGGGAGTGGACCTAACAGGCAATGATCAAGTGATCTTTCTCCTGCCATCCATCTCCATCCTCTGACAAACCGAGGCTAGGGACACCATTCCTTACCCATCCTGGCTAATAGCCATTAATGGACTTAACCACCATGAATGTATCCAGTTCTCTTTTAAACGCTGTTATAGTCCTAGCCTTCACAACCTCCTCAGGTAAGGAGTTCCACAAGTTGACTGTGCGCTGTGTGAAGAAGTACTTCCTTATATTTGTTTTAAACCTGCTGCCTATTAATTTCATTTGGTGACCCCTAATTCTTGTATTATGAAGGCAGCCCTCAAGGAGTACCTTGCTACCTCCTGACCTTCTTTAACAATCTCAAGGAATTACTTCTTACCCTCTAGGATATGATCCAACCAGGTATTTCTGACGTGACAGATCTCTGCAGCTGGAAATATCCTCCAGTTCATATTTATTTCACTTGCACTGGATGAGATCATCAAGAATCCATGTCTTGCTATTTGTGTTCCTCTGTGGATATTGATGTCTTTCCTATGAATCTAGTAGTGCTCTATTACATGGTTTAGAGTTTGAGACGTGAAAGCAGGGATTACAATACCCCAGGTTTATTCAACAGTTGGAATACATTTTTTGTGTATTTGTTTGCAATATCAAAAGTTATAAAAACAGTTAATATATACATAGTGTACATTCATGTGATCAAATTTGCATATTAAGGGAAAGTTTTTGAAAGTCATTTGCAATAAATGTGAGAAATTATCCCAATGTTTCACCAAAACTGTAGAAGCCAGAGGCCAATCAAAAATCTTATTGTCCAGCAGCATAGGACTACTAATAACCAATTTTGGACAAGTGAATTTTAAATACATACTGTACAAGCTGCTGACTTGAACTTTAAAGTCCTCTGAGCACTGAATGCCTAGCATGTCTGATCTAAGGCTGAATGTGAACATTGGTACCCCATCTCAATTTGTAAACACCACTAAAAAGCAGAATGGATTGGACTGTGTGGGCTTCTACTTTGTTAAATTTCTCAATCAGTTACATCCAAAGTCACACCTTTGGAGGAGTGGACATTTAAATATCTTCTCTCTCCATAATGTATTATTTATGTTTGGTGGCATTTACTAAGGCAGATGTTCAGTTTTCATTTTAAGCCTCTGATCAGATACACAGATCAGTTAATGCACTCAGGATTTTCAAGTGCAGATCATATCAGCATTTACCCTGGAGGGAAGGGACACAAAAGACAAGAGCATTCCTTCTGATCAACATCACATTAGACAGTTAAACAATAGCAGTATCCCGCTCCTCGAACCCTACATGGACTCTTCTCATGAATCTGTCATACTTTTAAATTTTATTAATTTGTTTATTATAGAATATTGGTATATCAGTCAATTACAAATGGCATAGAAAAAATACTAAAATGATTCTTACACTACAAATCTGCTATACCATTGCCATTTCCACTTAATGCTTTGATTTTGCCATCTCCACTTTGTTTCCAGTAGCATGTGTGCATGTTTTCTCTCAAACACCAGCACAATCAGTTATGAATGATCATGGATTAAAGGACACAGGGAGGAGAGAAACAGAGTTACTTGTGAGAAATGTGAAGTTTCTCCATACACTCAGAATTGTTAAATAAGTGTACAATGATGAAACCTCCTAAGGACATGGATCTACATCAATACTTTTCTTTATTTTTGAGAGAATGAGAATGTTACTAAATGTTAAGAAATAAAAGAGAAAAAACAGTCTGGACAATAAACAACAAGCAAACGCTCTATAAATATGTGTAGAAAATGTAAATAAATGTAGAAGTATGACCTGACATGACAATGACTACAACTGGTGCATGGTTTATGGATTACATACTGTAATGCCACAGGCTGTCAGCTACTAATAACTGGTATAAAAGAAGTTTTCTTATACAGTAACTTGCTTAAAGTCATCCCGGTTAACATTGTTTCGTTGTTACGTTGCTGATCAGTTAGGGAACATGCTCGTTTAAAGTTGTGTAATGCTCCCTTTTAAAGTCGTTTGGCAGCCGCCTGCTTTGTCTACTACTTGCAGGAAGAGCAGCACATTGCAACTAGCTGGTGGGGGCTTGCAACCAGGGTGGCTCGGCAGACCCCTATCAGCTCCCCGCTCCCCTAAGTTCCCTGTGCAGCAGCTGCCTGTAGTTCAGCTGTGTCCCTCCCCGTACTGCCATGTGCTGCTCCTGCCCTCTGCCTTGGAGTTGCTCCCCGAGACTCCTACTTCCTATGCTGCAGGGGAGGGAAAGAAGAGGGAGGCTATTGTCAGGATGTCCCCCTCCCCCCTGCTCCTGCACCCTGCTTACCCCATCTTCCATAGAGCAGAGCTCAGGAGGGAGGGAGCTTGTAGCAGCTACGTTCTAAGCAAGCTGATCTAATTAACAAGGCAGTGTACTTAAGGGAAATGTGCATATCTCCCTCCATTCCTGCTGCCTTGCTGAGTGAGAGAGTTAACCCTTGAGGGCTCAGCCAATTGCTAGTTCATCATTTAGCAGTAAGGGAAATATCCTACCCTCTGACTCCTCCACCTCAACCAAGCTTCACAATCATCATCACTGTGTACCAGTATTAAATTGTTTGTTTAAAACTTATACTCTCTCTCTCTCTCTCTGTGTATATATATAATATAGTCTTTTGTCTGGTGAAAAAAATTTCCCTGGAACCTAATCCCCTCATTTACATTAATTCTTATGGGGAAATTGGATTCGCTTAACATTGTTTCGCTTGAAGTCACATTTTTCAGGAACATAACTACAACGTTAAGTGAGGCGTTACTGTACTTTGTTTAGTGAAACTGTGAGCATGTCTTCTACATATGCAGTCCTGTGAAGTACTCCGATTTTGTCGAAAGGAAAAAGAAAAGATGAATTAATGATTCTTGGAGCATTATTTTATTCTGATTTCTGTACGCAGAAGTCTGAATCAGTAGCACTAGAGTATAACAAATGCAAAGAAAAAGGCAGGCAGAAGAATTTCTTGGGCAGTGAAGACAAGAAGACAATTTCATGGATCTCAGTTAATAAAGAGGTAACATAAGAAAGGGTGTTTGGTAATGATTCCAAAAGGTCATGTACAATAACTAGTGAACTGCATCACTATGAAGCTATCGCACTATCCCCTGCTTCACTCAAATACCCCCAAACATGAATCAATTCACTCAAGAGCATAGCTAGAAAAAAACCTATTCTGCTTAAAGTAATTGACAGATGTCAGTGAAATACAGGAGGGATGAGGAGCAAGAGACTTGGGACAGTATTTATCATCCTTTTTTGGGGAAGGGAAAGGGAGAGGGGAGTCCAGGTAGAAAACCTCCCTTCTTGTCTCTCCCCTTCCTTTCAGTCATGCTCCTTTCTCTCACCTCTCTCATCCCCACATTAGCACCTTTGTTGATCTGCTCTGTGGGTTCTTGCAACACAGCAGAAGTGGTTACAATTTTGATCCTTGATGCATATAGTGTGAGTGCTTCAGAGGCTGGAATGTCTGCTATACAGACCTCGCCATACAGAGCAGAGGAAAACAGGACAGGGAGAGAAAAAAAAAAATTGAGAGTGAGACAGCACTATCACAGACAATAAGAAATTACACTTGTCTTGAGGATTAGAGTCTTCTATTATGTGCAGGATGCTTGCCATCTAATAATAATATATGATTAAATAAGCAGGCAGACAAGAGTGTCATAATGAGATTATTCTCCTATTTAAGAGAACAAAGGATGCTAGCTAAGTTTGAGACATAACGTTCCCTTCTAGATAAGACATTGACAGGTTGCATTTGAAGCAGTGTTTTCTTTCCAACTTCAGTTTCAAGGTCTCTTCATTACAGCTTCAGGCCTGGTCTACACTTAAAAAGTTTTGCTGGCACAGCTATGTCTGTTAGGAGTGTGGGGGAAAAAATAACATCCCTAATTGACATAGCTATGCCAGCAGTAGCTGTAGCGTAGATACAATTATCAGGAAAAAAAATCCTTTCGTCAGTATAGTTTATTTTTTGGGGGGGAAACTAGTATAAGTTATACTGGCAAAAGACGTTTGCCAGTATAAGCTGCATCTCTTATAGCATAGCTACACTTATACTGGCAAACACTTCTGAGTGTAGACAGGCATCAGTCTAGTCGTACTGCCAACTAACTTTTTGGACTCCTCTGAATACCTCTATTTATTCCTTCCAGGAATGTCTCTTTTGACACCTGAATTTACATCTGTAGTTTTATATTTGTACCAAAAGTGCTTTCTCTACACTTCTCTTCTTGCTTGCTCCTCCTCAACACTGAAATCTCTGAAGCTCTACTCTCCACTATAGCTTTATTTTACTAGTAGTCCCTGCAACTTAATAATGTATTTTTCTTTACACTTGTAATATACGCTTGATATTCTACTGTATTTTCTTTACTATCAATTTAAAACCCTCTAATTCCATCTGACAGCTGTAACTGAAACACTAAGGGATCCATCACGTTGTGTATTATCCTGATGGTCTAGCTGCTGCCTAGGTCCCTGATTTACCAGAAGCAGTGATGGAGACAGGCACATCTTTCTCTTTCTCCATCTGCGTTAAGGGAAAATTGATCATTTTTTTCTGTCTCTTTTCTGTTTGGACACCATGGGCTAGTCAGAGATCTAAGAAGTCCTTCTGTGGTCACCCTCTTTCTTTGAAACCATGTCCCCTCAACACTGTTGGTTACAAAAAAGTTCAATTTTAGTTTTGTTTTCTCCATTTTGTTTTTCACTGAATTGTTAATGTACTAATTAATTGTAGATTTTGGATTCACTGTTACTGTATGCACAGTTTACACCTACACATCTCAGCTGCGGTATTTAGTTCCTCTGTTGTTGATATCTATCTCTTCATTATCAGTTCCCTATTCCCAGTTGAGAAATGCAGAAGTGTAATAATTATACTGTATATTGACTATCAAAATTGTGTTCTCCGTCACAAGTGACTGCTTGCTTCTCTGGTGCTCCCTATCTTTCCTATTGTTTTCCTTCTCTTGCTTGCAGTTGCCACTTGCCCCCACTCCTTTCACTCCATTGTTTACTATCATTCTATTATATTATTTATAACTTCAACTTTTTAAACTCTTTGAAATTTCCCAGGTTTTAGGTCACTTAGTCTCCCTCTACAGATGACTTTAGGCATTGTACATTCTTATTCCTATCTAGGGTTGTTAACTTTGTAATATCCAGCAGAAGTGCAAGAACCTCCCCCGTCCTGCCCCCTATTCGCTCCTCTGCCCCACTCCTCCTGTTGCTCGCCCCTGCCTGGGTCGGGAGGGACTCACCTGTGGAGATGTGGCTGGGAGCTGCAGCTGCCCAATGCAGGTAAGAGGCAGCCCTGGCTGAGTTGAGGCTGGCACAGGTGATAACCTGGTGCCTTCCTGCCGCCCTTGCCTACAGTAGCCGGACTTTGTGTGTCCAGTCAGTAGATTTTGACCAGTCTTTCTGGTTGAAAACCGAGCACCTGGCCACCCTACCTATGACTCGTCTTCTTTTCCCATTTATTACTTCTCCAGCTAATCTTTTAAGAGTGATTTATTTCAGTTAAACTCATTCCAAATTGACTTATATTAAATCAAAATAAGCTTGATTTAAACTAGAATAAGAATGTCCACATAGTTTGTATCAGTTTAAGCAAAATTGTTTAAAATTACATTTTAGGTTAAACTGGTACAAACTTCTTGTGTAACCCTAAAAGCTTGTCCACAGATGGAATTGTTTCTGATTAACTCCATGTGTGGACACTCCAGGGGTGAAAGTGAGCCGCTATGGGCTGGTACGATGTACCGGTAAGAAGCCGGTACCGGCCCGTACACAGTCCATGTTAAAGCGCTGCCGCGGCAGTGCTCTGAGGGTCCTTAAAGTGCTGCCGCAGCAAAGGACCCTCCTTAAAGCACTGCCACGGCAGCACTTTAACATCCCTGTCCCTGCCCCCTCCCACCCCCGTCAGCAGCCCTGCTGGTACGGACCCGACCGGCAGGGCTGCCGACGGGGGAGGCAAAAGGGGCAGGGATGTTAAAGTGCTGCCAAGGCAGTGCTTTAAGGAGGGTCTTTTCCACGGCAGCGCTTTAATGTTGCTGTCCCTTTTGTCCCCCCTGGGCCACCAACAGTGGGGGCAAAAGGGCAGCTGCCCTGGGACCAATGATTTAAAAGGGCCCGGGGCTTCCGGCAAGCCCCGGGCCCTTTTAAATCGCTGCCAGAGCCCCATGCAGCGGGGGACAGGCAGCACGGATGGGCTGGTTGGGAGAGGCTGACCCTCCCAGCCCCGTGCCTTCCACCTGAGGTCCTGCCCCTTCTGGGGGCCGGAGCCGGCCCTGGTACCTGTAAGAATTTATTATTACTTTCACCCCTGAGACACTCTTATTCCAGAAGACTGCCTTATTCCTGTTTAGCTTAACCCACTTTGAAAGAGAGGGCTAGTCTACCTACACAGGCTCTTCCGATACAGCTATACCATCACCAGTAAAGTTATACTGGCAGAGCCTCCTAGCGTAGACACAGCGTATGCCAATAGACATTTTTTTTCTGCTGGTAGAGTAAAACCACCTCCTATGCCGACAGACACACTCTTCTGTCTGCACTTCTGCATGTATGCTGGGAGTTTTGCCGGCACATCTATGTTGGCTGAAGTGTGCATTTTTTCCCACACCTGTAACTGACATAGCTATGTCGACAAAACTTCTTAGTGTAGACCTGGCCTGGGTTAAGCTAGACAGGAGTAAGAGTATCCATGATTGGAGTTAAAGAGGAACCACTGTTGTATTTTAAAATCACATCCTACCTTAATTCATTTTTATTTTCAAGGTAGACAAACCCTTAAACTGAAATAAGAGTGTCCACAGAGTGATTTGCACCAGTTTAAACTAAATTGGTTTAAAAAACAATTTTAAGTTAAAGTGGTGAATCTTCTGTGTGTAGACAAAGCCTTAATCCTTGGCACTTTCACTTTCTGTGGCTCAATCCTATCCTTCTCCCAGATCTTCTTACTACATCTCCCCACTCCTTCCCTTGCATAGACCCCTTTCTTCCTTTTTAACATTATCACATATAAGTGTATGCCAATTTCACAAAAATTACACTTAATCTGGATACTTTTTGTATGCAGAGGAATAAAATATAGTTATCATATCATCATGGTATAGATGGACAAGTAAATTTAGTGTCTGGACCGATGCACTTTCATGACAATTTTGCTAGGCGGTTATGCAGCAACAAGAAAAAAAGAAAATGTGCTATGAACAATTAAAAGACAACAGAAACAAATGATATACAACATAAAAGTAACTCAATAGCTAAGAAAGGAAAGGTTTACATACAGTTTTAGTAGGTGGAAAAAAAGTAGAATTATGTTGAAGAATTCAGCAGATGTACAACAGAGTAGAAAAGACCCTCATAGGTTATGTACCATCCTAAGTAAGCTAAACAGCAAACACAATTATTAAAAAATTAAATATCCATAAAGAAGGACAAGCAGTGATACATTTTTTGACCAAATACATCTGTAAAGGAGCCAGGTACAGCTGAAAAGTATTATTTAATGAAGAGAAGATAGTTTTCCCATGGTAGGCATGTACTATATTATTTACAGACATTACGTACTATATTATTTACAGACATTACACTGCCATGACCTGACAATTATGTGCATGGCAGGTAGAACTATATCGCTGTAGATATCTTTGAAGTTATCCATCTTCAGTGCAGTTATATATAGTCCATGCAAGAAATTCTTTGGTAAAAATAAGAGATTAAGTCATGTAATTTGAGTGCCGGTATCATTAATCATGTACTAGAACTGGTTTAAGAGTGAACAAAATCACCCCAGATAAAAGAAGGACCCTGTCCCTTGATAGGTCTTAATGAAAACTGAAAAATAAGACAGTATTTTATTTACAAGTAACTGTGATATCGTCTCATGATTAATTTTAATCTGTATTTTTTTTGTAGAAATATAGTACATAGTAGGACTGGTCTGAAAACTTCTGTCAAATGTATTTCAATTGAAAACTGGATTTTTGACTGAACAAAATTTTTGTGAAGTGTCTGCTTTCTGCAAAAAAAATTGTTTTTAGATTAAAAATCAATGTCCAAAACAGAAAATATTTTGATTTGGATATGCTGCTGCCGTATCTTATGGGAATTTCAGTTCTGTTGCCTCATGTTTCCATTCTCCTTTATGGGTTGGCTCATCTCCAATGACACATTATGACCAGAGACTCCCATGACGTACTGTGTGTTATCCAAGAGGAAAGACCATGGGCCATTATGGGAGATATAGTCCAACCAGGGAACCCAATCTATAGAGGAGAATGGGAGTATAGGCCCCAAACTACAATTCCCATGAGGCACCACAGCAGCATTTCTGAACCAAAATATTTTGGTTTTCAGTCAAAAATTTTCAGTATTTTAATTTTTTAATATTTGAAGTGTTCCACACAAAATACTCCCATTTTCTGAACAACTCTAGTGCTTACTCACATTTCTGAACTAAAAACACTGTCAAAGAAATAAGATTTTTTTATATGAACTTGAACTTGGCAAATAGTAACAAATGTCACCTTGATAATTAATGGATTTATATAGTAAAAAAACCAAAATTTTTGAAAACTTCAATAATTTTACAAAGTCTCTCTCTTTTACAATAGTGGTCCAATTCCACAGCTGTTGTAAATCAGTGTAACCAGACTGCAATCAATGGAATTATGCTGATTTACATCATCTGAGTATCTGTCCCAGATTGGTGCAAGACGAAATTGCAGAAACATCAGTTTCTGCCATTGTTACCAATCTAATCTCTAATCATATCTAATGTCCATCCCTACAAAGTCTCCACTCCAATCACTGCCTTTTTCTGATTCATTTCCAGTCTGCTATAGTAACTCGTCCTGCTGCCTCTCCCACACACTTACAAATTATCTGCTCTCCTCTTGGCCTTCATCACATCTTTATAATAATTTTATCTTTTTCAAAGCTATTTTTCAGTTAGGGGCATTTGAAATCTGAACGAAATTTTGCCATAATCCAAAGAACTATCATCCTTGCTTGGCAAATTCTGCAGAAATTCAAAGAATTATCATCCTTGCCTGGCAAATTCTGCAGAAATTTTGGGTTAAATCTGAGAGCTTTGTAAAGCAAACTTATCCAAAAAAATTAGTTAAGTAAATTATATGTACAATTAATAAGTAGTTTTAAATAAAATTGATCTTTTTATTTAACCTAGTTTTTAGAAGGTTTTTAAGTAAATGATCCTCAATCTCACTCATTTTCTACTTGAGATCTTCCCTCATACAATAAATAGTCTGCCCTCTCCAAATTTTCCCTCTGGTTCCCTCCCCAGATATCTTCCAGACTGTCTTAGGCCCTCCATCTTCCTTTCCTGTCCACAATCAGGTGCTGAGAGTCCCTCAACATCAAATATTTGATATTCTATTATTTGCAGTTTGATTCCTACAGAAGATCTTTTCAAATGATTCCAGCTACTCTGTATGTCAATGTAGACGAGTGGCTGCCACACAGCACCCCAAGAGATGCAAGGCAGCCCTGCATGCAGCCTCTCACCTCAGTTTCCCTTCTGAAATCCCCAAATAAACTCCACACAGGGTTTTGCAGTCCAATCACAACCACACTCCTTAGCGTCTAATTTATTAACTTAAAGTTCAAAATTAAACACAAAGGTCTTCCCTCCAGCCTTCAGCTGGGTACAGCCCAAACTTCCCTAGTCAGATCAGAGTCCTTCCTGCCTCAACAGGCTACTCCCAGCCCTTCCTACTTAGAGCAATTCAGCTGATCTCAGAGTCTTCCAGGCAGAAGCCTCTCTCACTCTCTGCAGTCTCTCTACAGCCTCCTGAACTTCCCCTTTACTAGATCCACCTTCTGCTCTTTACAGGAAATTGCCTGACTTGCTTGGCCCCAGATTCTCCAGTCCAAGGGCAAACCACTGTATTAGAGTCAAAATTATTAACTAATTAGTTGCTGGTTAGCAGAAACTTCCATCTAACATGCTTGATTTAAAGTGGCATCATTAGATTTTAAGAACTAACACTTCTAATAGCCTTGAGAAATGAAGAGGACATTCAGCTATTGTTTAAGTCTGCTGATTGAGATTTTCAGAAATGCTGAGCAACTTTCACTGATTTTTTCCCTACTTTTGAAGAACAGGTAGGGGGAGGGATAGATCAGTGGTTTGAGCATTGGCCTGCTAAACCTAGGGTTGTGAGTTCAATCCTTGAGGGGGCCATTTAGGGATCTGGGGCAAAAATCTATCAAGGACAGTACTTGGTCCTGATGTGAAAGTAGGGGACTGCACTTGATGACCTTTCAAGCTCCCTTCCACCTCTATGAGATAGGATAGGTGTATAACTGACTCACAACAGGTTAACGATGATGCTACTCTTGTGGTTTTATCACAAGTCAAGGTTTCCTCACCAACTATGAGGAGCAGAAAATTACTTTTTTATAAAATGAAAACTGAAATTCTCATGTAATCACATGACTCAAGAGCTGGCATTTAAAAAAAACCCACACCAAATATTGCAAGACTTGCAATAAAATTACAAAAGTTAACAACACTGCACTCAGAATTTATTGCAAGATTGGGCCTAATTTAAAATACAATAAATTGGTAACAAACAATAGAAGGTAAGGAGGAAGGAGAACAGCAACAGCAACAAGAGCACTTGGTTACACACACTAGCTATTTGTTCAACGTGACAGTTCTGAATCTGTTTATTTGTTTAAAAATATCTGGGCATTGATCTCCTACTGCACATGTAGATGTGCAGGTATGTCTTTGCTAGCATGCAGTTATACAGGGAAATTGTATGGGAATATTTGGTAAAACATAAAAGTTGTTCCATAAGTACTATATATTACTTTTATGGCTAAGTGGTTAAACATTTTACCAACATGAAGCAATCCCATGCCTAGTCAAACATTTGCTAATGTTGTGGGTGACAGGTGTATTATTAATTACATGTTGAGTAGATCATTCTCTGGTTACATTCCTAGTGTTACCATCCTAATTTTCTAGTCATCAGGCGATTCCCTAAGGGACTTAAGCACCAGACTCCTGTTCGTCCTTGCTCTGTGTCTCACCACACTATCCCTACCATCTGGAATAAGCTCCCAGAACCTTTTCAAATCCTACTTTTTCTTCATAGCCTATTATCCCCAATACAACAATAAAATTTTATTCCTGGAACTTCTAAGTTTTTCTATTTCCAATTATGTTCCTTTAATGTGACTATTATATACTTTGCTGCCACCCACCATACCAACAGATGTTAACTCTATCATAGTTTGTAATCAATGCTAGACAAATCACTAACCAGAAGTTTGATCCTACTTACCAACAGAATATGCAAGAATTACAGAACATGCAAAGTGTGGGGTGCGTGGGAGGGAAAGCGTGAATCAATCCCCCATTCCAGAGAACAGTTTTGAGGGTAAAACTAAGAGAGACAAAAGATATGCCCTTGTCTACACTAGGGAATTTTACTAAAAATTTCCAACCCATGCTACCATCAGTTCCAGAAGAAGTCCTAGCGTAGACAAGGCTTCTTTGGCCAGATCTGATTTTTACCACTATGTTATTTAAACCTGGCTCTTAGAGGTAAATAATCCTGCCCCTTCCTCCACAACAATGCAAAGCACTCTTAAGAATGGCCACACTGGGTCAGACCAATGGTCCATCTAGCCCAGTATCCTGTCTTCTGACAGTGGCTGGTGCCAGATGCTTCAGCGGGAATGTACAGAACAGGGCAATTATCAAGTGATCCAGCTCGTCGTCCACTCCCAGATTTTGGCAGAGAGAGGTTTAGGGACACCCAGAGCATGGGTTTGCGTCCCTGACTATCTTGGCTAATAGCCATTGATGAACCTATTAGCCATGAATTTATGTAATTCTTTTTTGAACCCAGTTATACTTTTGACTTTCACAACAATTCCAGGCAATGAGATTGATTGTGCATTGTTTGAAGTACTTCCTTATGATTGTTTTAAACCTGCTGCCTATTCATTTCATTGGGTGACCCCTGGTTCTTGTGTTATATAAAGGGGTAAATAACACTTCTTTATTCACTTTCTCTACACCATTCATGATTTTATAGACATAGATCAGATCCCCCCCTTAGTCATCTATTTTCTAAGCTGAACAGTTCCAGTCTTTTTAATCGCTACTCATATGGAAGCTGTTCCGTATCCCTAATAATTTTTGTTGCCCTTCTCTGTACCATTTCCAAATCTAATGTATCTTTTTTTGACATGGGGTGACCAGAATTGCATGCAGTATTAAAGGTGTGGTTGTACCATGGATTTATATAGTGGCATTCTGATATTTACAGTCTTATTATTTATCCTTTTTCTAATGGTTCCTAACATTCTATTAGCTTTTTTGACTGCCACTGCACATTAGGTGGATGTTTTCAAAGAACAATCCATGATGACTTCAAGATCTTTCTTGAGTGGTAACAGCTAATTTAGACCCCATAATTGTGTATGTACAGTTGGGATTATGTTTTTCAGTGTTCCTTACTTCGTACTTATTAACACTGAATTTCATCTGCCCAGTGACCCATTTTTGTGAGATCCCTTTTTAACTCATTGCAGTCTGCTTTAGCCTTAACTATCTTGATTAATTTTGTATCATCTGCAAACTTTGCCACCTCACCTTTTTTCCAGATCATTTTTGAATATGTTGAACAGCACTGGTCCCAGTACAGATCCAAGGACCCCGCTATTTACTTCTCTCCATTGTGAAAACTGATCATCTATTCCTACCCTTTGATTCCTGTCTTTTAACCAGCTACTGACCCATGAGAGGACCTTTCCTCTTATCATGACTCCTTATTTTGCTTAGGAGCCTTTGGTGTCAGATCTTGTCAAAGGCTTTCTGAAAATTCAAGTACACTATATCCACTGGATCAGCCTTGTTCATATGCTGTTGACACTCTCAAAGAATTCTAACAGATTGTTGAGGTACTATTTCCCTTTACAAAAGCCATGTTAACTCTTCCTCAATATAGCGTGTTCCTCTATGTGTCTGATATTTCTGTTCTTCACTATAGTTTCAGCTACGGCTGTCAAGTGATTAAAAAAATTAATCGCGATTAATCATGCGCTGCTAAACAATAATAGAATACCATTTATTAAACTTTTTGGATGTTTTCTACATTTTCAAATATTGACTTAAATTACAACACCGCATACAAAGTGTACAGTGCTCACCTAATATTTATTTTTTTTACTAATATTTGAACTGTAAAAAACAAAAGAAATAGTATTTTTCAATTCACCTAATACAAGTACTGTAGTGCAATCTCTTTATCATGAAAGTTGAACTTACAAATGTAGAATTATGTACAAAAAAACCTGAATTCAAAAACAAAACAATATAAAACTTGAGCACCTACAAGTCCATTCATTCCTACTTTAACCCATCACTCAGACAAACAAGTTTGGTTACAATTTGCAGGAGATAATGCTGCCCGCATCTCATTTACAATGTCACCTGAAAGCGAGAACAGGCATTCTCATGGCACTGTTGTAGCCGGCGTTGCAAGATATTTACGTGCCAGATGCACTAAAGATTCATAGATTAAAGTCCCTTCATGCTTCAACCACAATTCCAGAAGACATGCATCCATGCTGATGACGGGTTCTGCTCGATAATGATCCAAAGCACAGCGGACCAATGCATGTTCATTTTCATTATCTGAGTCAGATGGCACCAGCAGAAGGTTGATTTTCTTTTTTGGTGTTGGGTTCTGTAGTTTCTGCATCTGAGTGTTCCTCTTTTAAGACTTCTGAAAGCATGCTCCTTACCTCATCCCTCTCAGATTTTGGAAGGCACTTCAGATTCTTAAACCTTGGATCGAGTGCTGTAGCTATTTTTAGACATCTTACATTGGTACCTTCTTTGCGTTTTGTCAAATCTACTGTGAAAGTGTTCTTAAAATGAACATGTGCTGGGTCATCATCCAAGACTGTTATAACATGAAATATATGGCTGAATGTGAACAGGAGACATACAATTCTCCCTGAAGGAGTTGAGTCACAAATTTAATTAACGCATTATTTTTTTAACAAGCATCATCAGCATGGAAGTATGTCCTCTGGAATGGTGGCTGAAGCATGAAGGGGCATACGAATGTTTAGCATATCTGGCACGTGAATACCTTGCAATGCCGACTACAAAAGTGCCATGCGAACGCCTGTTCTCACTTTCAGGTGACATTGTATATAAGAAGGAGGCAGCAGTATCTCCTGTAAATGTAAACAAACTTGTTTGTCTTAGCCATTGGCTGAACAAGAAGTAGGACTGAGTGGACTTGTAGGCTCTAAAGTTTTACATTGTTTTGTTTTTGAGTGCAGTTATGTAACAAAAAAATCTACATTTGTAAGTTACACTTTCATGATAAAGAGATTGCACTACAGTACTTGTATGAGGTGAACTGAAAAATACTATTTCTTTTGTTTATCATTTTTACAGTGCAAATATTTGTAATAAAAATAATAATATAAAGTGAGCACTGTACGCTTTGTATTTTGTGTTGTAATAGAAATCAATATATTTGAAAATGTAGAAAAACATCTAAAATATTTAATCAATTTCAATTGGTATTCTATTGTTTAAACAGTGCGATTAATCGTGATTAATTTTTTTATCGCAATTAATATTTTTGAGTTAATCGCATGAGTTAACTTTGATTAATCGACAGCCCTAGTTTCAACCAATTTGCCTGGTACTGAAGTTAGGTTTACAAGCCTGTAATTGCCAGGATTGCCTCTGGAGCCTTTTTAAAAAATTGGCATTGCATTAGGTACTCTCCAGTCATCTGGTGTGGGGCATGGATCAGCATTCATGTTGCACTCCCCGTCAATATCTAGCCCAAGCCAGGGAAGCTAATCATCGAACCAGCAGATCAAATTCAGTGAAAAATCCTGGTCACGTGCCACCTGAGGCACATTGCACATATGCTAAGAAGTCTTCTGGTACAGAGGCTAAGTTAAGTGATAGTAGAATTGCTAAATGTGGTACATAACCTATTTCACATTTGAGTTCCTTCAAAACTCTGGGGTGAATGCCATCTAGTCCTGGTGATTTATTACTGTTTAATTTATCAGTTTGTTCCAAAACCTCCTCTATTGACACCTCACTCTGGGACAGTTCTTCTGATTTGTTACCTAAAAAGAAAGGCTCAGGTGTGGGAATCTCCCTCACATCCTCTGCAGTGAAGATCAATGCAAAGAGTTTATTTAGCTTTTCCACAACAACCGTGTCTTCTTTGAGTGCTTCTTAATCACTCTAGCCCCACTGATTGTTTGGCAGGCTTCCTGCATCTATGTACTTAAATATTTTTTTTTTTTGCAACATTTTTCTTAGTTTTTGTGTCTTTTGCTAGTTTATCTTCAAATTCTTTTTTGGCCTGCCAAATTATACTTTTACATGTGACTTGCCAGAGTTTATGCACCTTTCTATTTTCCTCAGTGAGATTTGATTCCCAATTTTTAAAAGATGTTTTTTTGCCCTCTAACCACCTCTTTTACTCTCTTGTTTAGCCATGATGGCACTTTTTGGTCCTCTTATGTTTTTTTTTTAAATTTGGGGGGTATACATTTAGTTTGAGCCTTTATTATGGTGTTTTTAAATAGTTTCCATGCAGCCTGCAGGCATTTCATTCTTGTGACTGTTGCTTTTAATTTCCCTTTAACTAGTGTCCTCATTTTTTGTGTAGCCCCCCTTCTGAAGTTAAATGCTACTGTGCTGGACTTCTTTAGTATTTTCTCCCCTGCAAGTATGTTAAATTAAATTACATTACATTATCATCACAATTACCAAGCAGTTCAACTATATTCACCTCTGGGACCAGATCCTATGCTCCACTTAGGGCAAAATCAAGAATTGTCTCTCCCCTTGTAGGTTCCAGGATTAGCTACTCCAAGAAGCAGTCATTAATTTTGTCTAGAAACTTTATCTCTGCATCCTGTCCTGAGGTGATATGTACCCAGTCAGTATGAGGATAGTTGGAACCCTCCATTATTACTAAGTTTTCTATTTTTATAGCCTCTCTAGTCTCCCTGAGCATTTCACAATCTCCATCACGGTCAGGTACTCAGTATATTCCTACTTCTATACTTTTATCAGTCAAGCATGCAATTTCTATCCATAGAGATTTTATGGTACAGTTTGAGTCATTTAAGATTTTTACTATATTTGGCTCTATGCTTTTCACATATAGTGCACATATATTGCCACTCCTCCCTCCTACCCCCACCAGCACAACCTATTCTGTCACTCTTATCTATTTTGTACCCTGGTATTACTGCGTCCCATTGATTTGTCATTGTTCCACCAAGTTTCTGTGGGTATGTCTACACTACGAAATTAGGTTGATTTTATAGAAGTCGATTTTTATACAGTCGATTGCGTATGTCCACACTAAGCGCATTAAGTCGGTGGAGTGCATCCTCACTACCGTGGCTAGCATCGATTTAGGGAGCGGTGCACTCTGGGTAGCTATCCCACAGTCTCCACCGCCCATTGGAATTCTGGGTTAAGCTCCCAATGCCTGATGGGGCTAAAACATTGTTGCGGGTGGTTTTGGGTATATGTTGTCAGTCGCCCCTCCCTCCGTGAAAGCAATGGCAGACAATCATTTCGCACCAGATACCAGGGAATTAGAAGAGCACAGCAAGGCCTGTTGGGCATCAGAGAAGCTTTGAAAACCAGTTTCATGACTGGCCAGGCTTCGGTGTGACAGTTGTGTGTGTTTCTCCTTGATGCAAACCCGCCCCCTTTGTTGATTTTAATTCCCTGTAAGTCAACCACCCTCCCCACTTCAAAATAAAATAACTATTATTTTGAAACAATGCATTCTTTCTTTATTCATTAAAAAAAAAAAAAAAAGAGAGATAGCAGATAAGGTAGCCTTGGTGTGTGGGGGAGAAGGAAAGGACAAGGCCACATTGCTTATTGTAGCCACACTAAAAATCAAACTGTTTGAATGACAGGCTTCTGTTGCTTGGGCCATCCTCTGCAGTGGAGTGGCTGGGTGCCCGGAGCCCTCCTCCCCAGCATTCTTGGGCGTCTGGGTGAGGAGGCTATGGAATATGAGGAAAAGAGGGTAGGCGGTTATACAGTGGATGCAACGGGGGTCTGTGCTCTTGTTGGCTTTCCTGCAGTTCCAACAGACACTTCATCATGTCCATTTGCTCCCCCATTAGCCTCAGCATAGCATCCTGCCTCTGCTCTTCGCGCTCACTTAATTCTTTCCTGGCCTCTGCCACTGAATGCCTCCATGCATTAAGCTGTTCCCCATCAGTGCAGGAGGACTGCATGAACTCAGAAAACATATCATTGCAAGTGCGTTTTTTTCACCTTCTAATCTGCGACAACCTCAGGGACGGAGATGATGGGGGAACGTAGAAACATTCTATTCTCTACGATTCTGGTGGGACTGCATGGTCACCTGTGCTGCTGAGTTCGCCACGCTGACCAAACAGGAAATGAAATTCAAAAGTTCCCAGGGCTTTTCCTGTGTACCTGGCTAGTGCATCGGAGTTCAAAGTGCTGTCCAGAGCGGTCACAATGGAGCACTCTGGGATAGCTCCCGGAGGCCAATACTGTCGATTTGCATCTGCACTACCCCAAATTCGACCCAGCAAAGTCGATTTTAGCGCTACTCCCCTCGCTGGGGAGAAGTACAAAAGTCTATTTTAAGAGCCCTTTAGGTCGATGGAACAGGGTTGGTTGTGTGGATGCATTCATTTTTAAATTGACCTAACTCGGCTAAATTCGACCCCCGTAGTGTAGACCAGACCTGTGATGCCTATTATATCAATATTGTCATAAAAATATAAGAATGGCCCTACTGGGTCAGACCAAAGGTCCATCTAGCCTGGTATCCTGTATTCTGACAGTGGCCAGTGCCAGGTGCCCCAGAGGCAATGAACAGAACAGGTAATCATCAAATGATCCATCCCCTGTCGCTCATTCCCAGCTTCTGGCAAACAGAGGCTAGGGACACCATTCCTGCCCATCCTGGCTAATAGCCATTGATGGACCTATCCTCCATGAATTTATCTAGTTCTTTTTTGAACCCTGTTATGGTCTTGGCCTTCACATCCTCTGGCAAGGAGTTCCACAGGTTGACTGTGCGTTGTGTGAAGAAATACTTCCTTTTATTTGTTTTAAACTGATGCCTATTAATTTCATTTGGTGACCCCTAGTTCTTGTGTTATGAGAAGTAGTAAACAGCATTTCCTTATCTACTTTCTCTATACCAGTCATGATTTGATACACCTCAATCATATCTCCCCTTAGCCATCTCTTTTCCAAGCCGAAAACCCCCAGTCTTATTAATCTCTCCTCATATGGAAGCCGTTCCATACCCTAATAATTTTTGTTGCCCTTTTCTGAACCTTTTCCAATTCCAATGTCTTTTTTGAGATGGGGTGACCACATCTGCACACAGTATTCAAAATGTGGGCATACCATGGATTTATATAGAGGCAACATGATATTTTCTGTGCTATTATCTATCCCTTTCTTAATTATTCCCAGCATTCTGTTCGCTTTTTTGACTGCCGCTGCACATTGAGTGAATGTTTTCAAAGAACTATCCACAATGACTCCAAGATCTCTTTCTTGAGTGGTAACAGCTAATTTAGATCCCATCATTTTATATGTATAGTTGGGATTATGCTTTCCAATGTGCATTACTTTGCATTTATCAACATTGAATTTCATCTGCCATTTTGTTGCCCAGTCATCCAGTTTTGAGAAATCCTTTTGTAGCTCTTCGCAGTCTGCCTGGGTCTTAACTATCTTTAGTAATTGTGTATCATCTGCACATTTTGCCACCTCACTGTTTACCCCTTTTTCCAGATCATTTATGAATATGTTGAATAGGACTGGTCCCAGAACAGACCCCTGCAGGACACCAGTATTTACCTCTCTCCATTCTGAGAACTGACCATTTATACCAAACCTTTGTTTCCTATCTTTTAACCATTACCAATCCATGAGAGCACCTTTCCTCTTATCCCGTGGCAGCTTACTTTGCATAAGAGCCTTTGGTGAGGGACCTTGTCAAAGACTTTCTGAAAATCTAAGTATACTATATCCACTGGATCCCCTTGGTCCACATGGTTGTTGATCCCCTCAAAGAATTCTAGTAGATTGGTGAGGCATGATTTCCCTTTACTAAAACCATGTTGGGTTTGGGTTAAACCTCATTGAAACTGCTGGATATTAATAGCTGCCCTTCATTTGGGGAAAAATGTAAAGAACAATTGAGCTACTTTATAGTATAGATGGATGAAACAATAGGGGCCTTTGCCCAGAACAAAGCCACATCCAAAGCTGGAGTAGGTTTTAGCCATGTGGCAGGAGGTCCCTCTGTGATCTTGGGGGCAGGGTTTGATTGGACTTGAGTGGTGTGTATCACTGCTTCCCTTAAAAAACACCACAGAAACAGACACAGAAAAGAAGACAGCAGAACAAGGAGTTGGAGGATGGCCCTGAGAAAAAGCCGAGAGAGAGCGCCTTTTGTGCTAAGCGCTGGCTAGAAAGGGTCTTGGAATTGTGAGCAAAGTAACTGTGTCTTGCTGTGTATAGGGAAACAGGAATTGGTACATTTCTAGTAAATAAACAGATTACATAAAAGAAATACCTGACTCCATCATCAATTTCTCCACCCAACTGAAACAACTCTCAGGGGGCCAAATATTGCCAAAGTGCTCAGGGGGCAACAATATATATTTTTTCAAAAATGGCAGAATGTAATGAACATTTTTTAAAAATCACCTTAGACACCCAATGTTGAAATTTCAGCGTCAAAACAGAATTTTTCAGAAAGCTATTAAGTCCAAAAGGAAGTTGTAATGGAAACTCTTGAAATTTAAACTATTTTTGTTGCTCTTGTTGACTGGTATACTTTCATATTCGTTGAAAAAAACAAACCAACAATTATCTATAGTGGCACTTTTAGAAGGAAACTAATAGCTTTGAAGAGATCAAAAGAAAAACCATGTGGGACATAAAGATCAAAGCTTAGAATTGTATTCATTTTGGAGTTATAGATTCAATTTTGGTTTGTTTATTTTACAGGCCTGCCAACTCTTACCTAATTGGAGGGAAGACATCTTTGTCATTTTGGATTAGTTTTAATGACATGTAAAAAGTATCTCCTTCTTGTGACAAAGAATTTGGCTATGTGTTTCAAGGAGACCATTAAAATCTCATTTAGTATATTATTTCTGAAGTCTCACAACATTAAAACTCATACACACAGCTTGAGACAGAGTTCAGTATTCATATTTTGCACCTGCTCTCTCCATGCAATGCCTTCACTTTCAAGATCAATCCCAGTCAAATTTAGGGTAAACATGAAACAAACCTGAAGTAAATCTTTAAAGAAGTGGAAATTAATCCCATCATTTGTGGGGGAGGCTCTCTTATTGGAGATTAAAACTGATGCCTTAAAACTGCTTTAAAATTACTCTTGTGATAAAGGATTTTGTAGTATGTTTCAATAAGACACTTAAAATCTCACTCAGGATTATTTTGAACACTCTTTCTGGACCACCCTTGGACATTCCCAGAGAAACAAGATTCTAACTAACCTGCCAAAGAAGTGTCTTGACATGTATTATCCGTAAGATTATGAAAACGTATTGGATTCCTGTCCCAAAACAGGCAGATTAATTCTTCCTAGCTATTCACTTAACCTTTCTGGCAGGATAGTTCAATGTAAAGCTACTGATTTGCCTGTAGATTCAGTTTATTCCAGCTCCTTTAAAACTTGCTTTTCCTTAGGAAAAGCATTGTGACTTTTCTTAGCATTGTGTTGCTTTCTCTAATCACCAGATCACTTATTTGTGACAGTCTTTGAAAGTCCCTTAATTCGTTCTATATTTTTTGTCAAGGTCATAGTATCTCATGCAACTGGGAAATGTTTTCAAGGTTACTTAATCATCACTCTGCAACACTTTTTCATACTCAGTTGGTGACTTTCCCATTTTACCCCTGAATCCTTACTGGGGATAACTTCCAATGCGTATTGGATCCTCAGACCTCACATGCTTTACATGAACTACTACTCAGATCCCATTCAGTGATGATACCCCCACTTCCCTGGATACTTGGTCAGTGAGTTTTCCACCAGGCAATGCTTTCCCATACATTCACAAGCACGTTTTAGTGACGCTTAAGAATCCTATGTGCCCTCTGCCCCTCTGGACCCACCTTTGGTGGTGTTTCCCCACCCGCATACCAGACTCCTAGTCAATGGCCTTTGCCAGGCCCCCTCTGGATCCCCGACCGGTGACAGATCCGTAGACTCTCCCCAGGCTTCGCGTTGCCCCGACAGCCCGTTGAGTTGCCTTATCTGCGTGCGAGCCGGAGCAGCAACAGCCCGGTAGGCAGCTGGCAGTGGGGTGGGGGCGCTGACAGAGGCCACGGGCAGGGCCTCCTTCCCTCGTTCACCCACCTCCTTCCGGGTGACGATCAGCTGGTAGAAGTCCTTGCTGGGGGCCGGGGCCTGCGCGCGGGCCTCGAACAGGTCCTCCTGCAGTAGAGACGCCATTTTGGGACGCTGGCAAGAGGGACTATGGCAACCAGGAAGGGGCGGGCATCACGAGAGGTCACTGGGAGCCCAGCCCCCTCTTAAAGGGGCCGGGTGGATATTAACGCTCTAGCCCAGCGGGGTCTTCGCCCCAGCGGCGAGGAGGGTCCCGTACACCCCTTCGTTGGTAAAAACAGTCCCTCCAGCCCCGCTGACCTGAGGGGAAATACTTGCATGGACCCAGGGGTGACGACCCCGGCGGAAGGATACCGCTCGCTAGGCCAAGAAACGCCTGCCAGCGCAGGGAACCAGGACGAGCAAACCGCCGGTCCAGGAGCTTCGCGGGGGTCGGCCAGCCGGGCAGGGGGAGCGCATTTAGGCAGGGGGGACGGGCAGGGGCTGCGGGCCCCATTGGGGGGTTAAGTAGTCCCCAGCCTCCCCCTGTGCTACTGGAAGGGGTTCGGCTGCGGAGGCGGACGAAGCGCTGGTCGGTGCTGCGGCTTCAGCTGATAATTGAAGGGAAGGGAAGCTGCTGCTGGGGTGGCACGGAGCGTCTGCGGAGGCCGCATCGGGACAAACTAGGTACATGGGACCCCCTTCCCTTTTCCTGGGCACTGAGGATCTGAGGGGGGGGTGCTGGGCCCCCTCAACTGCCCTAGGCTCTCTTGGTCAGGCCTGTTGTGTCACCCCCGATATGAGCTCAGCTGCCTGTCCCCGTCTACCCGGGGCAGGGGGGAGGGGAGACGCGCCATCCTAGGCATTGTTTGTGGAAGAGTGAGGGCTGGGGCCTGGGGGGAGGCGTAAAGATCGGGGGAGGGAGAGATGCTACGGGGGGCGGGTGGCAGGGCCGACGAGGGCCCTGGGTTTAATAATGGGATTCTGGTGGTGAGGCCCTCACTGAGGAAGGAGAAGGGGAAGGGATGAGGGGGTGGAGGTGGTAGAAATGGAACTGACAAAATGGCCAAGCAGCCACTGGAAGCTGACTTCAGTACACCCCCACCGCCCCCAAAATATTCACGGGGAAGGGGAGAGGAGAGACGCTGCCCCCAGTCCCTGCCTCACGCAATGTTCCCGACAGCCTGGAGCCCCAAGGTGGGGGACTCTCCTCCGCACCAGCTACGACTAGCTCTGTGGCCTGTGTAGTTGCTAATACAAAAGGCTAGTGTCAGGGTTGACGCTACTGAACCCGATTTGTATTTGCCTCCCTCCACATGAACCCCCTTTCCCTGTTGCAGTTATACTTATTTTTTAAGGAGCTATTGAGTGTCCTTTTTTATAATAGCAACAAAAATCCCAGCCGGAGAAAGAAAAGGCAAAATAATCAGCCGCCGTCCATGTTTCCTAGGCGGGGGGATAGGGTGTTGATTCGAGTTACAATACTGACTACCCACTACAGGATTATTTCCACCCGCATCGGTTGAGAGTTGATTCCCCCCCCCCCCCCTTTTTTTTTCTTTTTTGTTGCTTTCAGTGAAGTAACTAATCCCTTGGTCCTGCCGTTTGTTTGCATAATACTCACACGTAAATTCTCTCTTCCCCCGTCACCCCCCTTACTGCTAGTCCCGTGATACCGTATCGGTGAGCGTGGCTGGGTATTGGGGAGCCGTGCAGATTTTTTTTTGTGGTGCTCACAGCACTCGCGCCGATCCCTTCCTAGCTGCTGCCCGGGCTGTCTGGGTCTGGTAAACAAACCGATGCCGGGGCTTTTACCAGACCTACAGGCCCATCTTCCTGCTGTTCAACTTTTTTATTGTTCCCCCTCCCCCCGCCTCCTAATGCACTGGCTCATCGGGTTTCTCCGCAGTTGGGTGTTTTAAGGGATCGGGAGTCTGAAAGTCTAGACTGTGAACCGGAAAATAATAGGGGGAAGAGTGGAAAGTTGTGTCACGGGCTTTGGGGGAAAAACATCGACGTATGGAACAAAGGTCCTGCCTGAAATGGAGAGAGAGAGGCCTGCATGTGAGGCCCGATTGTGTCGCATTTACACAAGGGGAAAGAAATGAGAGCTTGGCATTGGCTTAAATTCACCTCGTAAGTCTGGCATACAGTTTGGAAATGCCTTTAGAGTGCGTTCGGTTTATTTTCAGGGTGGTTTTGATATGTGCAGCCATCCACTAATCATCCTAATTCAGGGTGAGTTTCAGTGTAACCAGTCTTCTTTCTTCATCCTGTTCAGCAGCCCTATTGATACACTGGATTTAAGGCCACATCATAAAAGTTTACTTTCTGAAAAGGGTGACTTTCTGAATTTTTCTATTTGAGAGCATAAGCTTAAATTTATACTTGAATATTGAGGTTCATGGAGTTCTCGGGGCTGTCATCTTTTGACAGGGCAACTTGAATAAGGGACACTGAATTAAGAAACACAGCCAAATCCTTTATCACAAGAGAAAGAAACTTTAAAAACGAAATTAAAAATACAAAATGAAGGAGTTTTCCTCAATGAATAACATTTGTTTTGTCTCTGTACATATGTACAAGTAGAAATATCATGTATAGGTCAAGCATCAGCTAACAATCTTATAATTAAGGATGTCATTATTTCCACTGTGTACCCTATTTTCTTTTTTCCCCCCCTTATCCCCAGGAGTTCTGAGATTTGGTGGCTATTGTTAAAAAGACCCCTGAATTCTCGATATTTATATTCTTAATGATTTTTTTAAAGTGTCTGATGTTTAAAGTTAAACTGTCACTTAACATATTAAAAGGCTAAAATTGCCAGATGAGTACAATGAGCCTAAAAGCAATATTTTAGTGCGTAAATATTGTAAATAAGGCAGTCTATTGAGATGGCTAATTACTAATCAGTATTCAGAATTGTCTAACAAACTGTGTGGTAAGCTTTAATTTTTATTTACCACACTTACTAAATTTCTAAAAGGCTCTCAGTTATGGACTTCAAGTGCATGTACATTTATGTTCCTTCTATAAAATGAAAGAACACTTTCTCTAAAACTTGCTGCACCCACAAAGCCTCCCATCCTTAGAAGCCTCAGGAAAAGAGATGGGCTGGCTCATCATTTCACTCCCTGATTGTCAGACCAACTTGAGAAATGAATTTGCATCACTGTCCCGCTTCCTAGGAGAGCATAGTCTCAAACCTCAAGATGGTTAACATTCAGGGGCTGTGAACAAACAGCTGTTTAAGACACAATATCGACAGCTTCAGCACAGCAAAGACCCCACAATTTTCAGGATTTTATAAATCAGCTAATGCTCCTCTTTCAGAGGAAAGAATGGAACCAATTAAGTACTACTCCAGCCAGGGACCACAGGCTTGGTGCCAGTGTTTTGTTTCTGTGAACATTATTTATCTCTTCAAAACTAGACCCTGAAAGCACACTAAGATAACATTTAGTCTGAAGCTTCAAAAGCAAGGAAATGTCTAATTGTATCTAAGATGCAAAGTCTTGGATAACAAAACATAAATTGCAAAAGCCTCTAATATATGATATATTGCAACATCTAGGCAGAAAAGGTTTAAAAAATCAGCTTTGAGTTTTCTTGCCCCTGTTTAGCTATCAGATCCTTAAGACTTTGAGGCCTGTTTACACTACTAATATAACCAGTAAGATAATCTGGCTGTACAACAGTTGTTCCCTTAAACCATGTTATCTAGCTTAGTTGGGAACTAAGTTAGGGTGTCTCTGTGCTATATGTTGTGATTCAGGATTCCAGGATTGCTTGTATTTGTAGGGTAGATGGGGGCCTAAATACAGCTTTGGTAGTTTTGCCTAAACAATAGGCTGTAACAACTAAAGATTAAAGATTCCAAAGACTAAGTAACACAACTTCTAACCACCTAAGAAACCTATTAAATGGTGGGTACTGCTTGTCATGATTTATTTACCTTGTAACATGCTAAAAGATATATCCTCTGTTTCTGCTATTTCAGTGATGCCACATCTATACACCGATTACGAAGACACTTCTGTAAACCAGTAAACATAACTGAGGCCAGTAGAGCCCTGTAACATCTCAAGAGGCATTTTTTTGTGGTAGGGTAAGATGGGCTCTTAATGTGAAGGCAGTGTAATACAGTGCACTGTCAGCTGGACAGGAATTCAGGAGACCTGGATTCTGTTCCTTAGTTTAATCTCTGCCACTGGTGTACTGGATTCCATGGCAAATCATGTCACCTCTCTGCTTCAGCTTCCCTAATTGTATAATGGGGCCAATATTTAACGTCTTTGTAAAGCTATTTGAGATCCAGGAATGATATCAGAGTACATGTCCATTGTAGATTACTTGGCAGTAGTAGACATGAACTGTGACTATCCTTTCCTGAATCTGCTGATGCTCAAGGAAGGCAGTGGCACTGTTATAACAAGATTTCATGGTTAAGGGGTCTTAGATTTGTCTACATGTTTTGAAGTAAATTTTATTATGAATTAGCTCTTAAGACTACATGTAGAGCAGTATATTATGCCAGTAAGTGAATCAGTTACATGTTGGAGGATTTTCATAGCAATAGCTAGCTGATAGTTCTTGTATCTGGAAAAGCTGAAAGTGGCATGGGCCTAGTCTTCCTTGAATTCCCAGCTTCTACAATTTACATGAAGTCCTATGTTTCCTATGGTAGGAAAGTATCTTCACTTCTCATGCTTGAGAATAAGCAGCTGTTTCTGATAAAACAACATTCTGCCAAAGAAAATCATGAAACAAAAGCCAGTTATAAAACCTGAAATCAGCAGTAATCTGTAAATAGAACATTTCTAGTAACATCTCTTTATGATATCAAATGTGCTGTCAGTTTTAAGAGCATGACTTCGTTAACTAGTCTCTTTAAATTAATGGTATTCAGGTGCTTGTGGCAATCAGTTTTGTGTGGACAGATATTTTTCCATCCTGCCATATAATAGCCCTTTCTTGTCGGGTTAGAAGAACTTGGCTGCTTTGGCTATGCAAATATGCAATTAGTGGAATTGTCTTTACTTCCATCTGACGACTCCTGTTTTAGCACACACAACCAAATTGTCTATAAATAGGGAGTCTAGTAACAATTTTTTGCAATGTTCTTACTGAGACCAGTGACATTAATCTCTTGCATATCACCCAGTACAGCATTCAGCTATATTTGTAATGTGTATAAGGAGGAGGGTTGATACTACTGCTAATTAATAGTGCTATCAAGATTATTGGGAAAACTAGGCACAAAGTGGCTGACTTCAGTTCAAGACCCACTTAACTGAAAACATTGGAATGTAATATGAAACCATGTTGCAAATACTGTACTTAGAGAAAATTATGCATGGCTCAAAAGATGAGAATTTGTTTCCCATCACCCCAAGTTTCTACACCTCTACCCCGATATAACGCTGTCCTCAGGAGCCAAAAAATCTTACCGCCTTCTAGGTGAAACTGCGTTATATCAAACTTGGTTTGATCCACCGGAGTGCGTAGCCCCTCCCCCCGGAGTGCTGCTTTACTGAGTTGTATCTGAATTCGTGTTATATTGGGTCACATTATATCGAGGTAGAGGTGTATAAACTCCATAATAGCTTTATTATTATTTTTAAAACAGAAGGCAAAGTTCTGAATTAGACTGCATCCACACATTTGCTAACTTCTTTTATCAGGTGTTCAGTTCCTACAGCTTACAAAATGACACGTAATCTTGGTGGCTAATAATATAGCTGCTGTCTGTTTCTTGGTGGAGGGAGGGGGGCAACACATCTGCAAGCAACAAAATTTTACAATAGTGAGAAGAGGGTTGTCTCTGGTAAAGGATGCTTGTACATTTGATGGGGGTGGGGTGAAGGATTCTTAATGTTCATGCTGAAGAGACAGGAGTACTTTTCTAAGATCTTACCCAGAAGACTCAATTCACAGTAAAATTCAGTCTTCTGCAATTATCTCCCTCAGAAGAATGAATGGGCTAAGTCATCCTTGGGTTTTGAACATGGGGTTGCAGAAAGTATTGGTATTTGGAAGTGGAGGCTGAGGTATCTGGTCAATCTCTGATTCCAGGTTCACTATGAACTCTTCCAAAAAAAATTCTGGAAAGCAAGATGTTCATTGTTCTAAAGATATGTGCATTTTACTGACTGTACAAATTCCCATTTATTGTATAATATTCATGTGAGTGTAAAGGTGAAAATGAGCATATTTCAATATAGTGACTAAAAAGGTGGGGAGGTTTTAGGAAACTTTCCTAAGATTGCCTGTAAATGACAGGCACTAGATTCTTAGGAATAGGCATACTGCTGATATTCCTTGAACTGGTGATTGACTGCAGGTCAGTAAAATTTTATATGTTGGAATGTGGAAAAGGGGGTAAACAATGTGGCAGAGTTCACACATGGTTAAGTCCAAAGCTGACTGCAGAGTCACAAAAGGGTCTCACAAAACTGGGCAACAAAATGGCAGATGAAATTCAATATTAAGCGCAAAGTAATGCACATTGGAAAACATCCCAGCTAATACATAGAAAATGATGGGGTCAAAATTAGCACTCAAGAAAGATCTTGGAGTCCTATTTCTCTGAAAACATTCACTCAACATGTAGCAGCAGTCAAAAAAGCTAACGATGTTAAACACCGTTAGGAAAGGTATCGATGATAAGACACAACATATAATGGCACTACATAAATCCATGGTACATCCATACTTTGAATACTGCATGCAGCTCTGGTTATCCCATCTCAAAAAATATGTATTGGAATTGGAAAAGGACAACCTACGATTAGGAATGGGGAACAGCTTCCATACGAGGAGAGATTAGAAGGACTGGGACTGTTCATTTTAGAAAAAGGACTAAGGGAGGGGGTCTGATAAAAATCTGTAAAATCATGAATAGCATGGAGAAAGTGAATGGGGGAAATGTTAATTGTTTGTTTACAGAACACAAGAACCAGGGGTCATCCAATGAGATTAATAGGCAGCAGGTTTAAAATTAAAACCAGGTTCTTCACTCTACGTATAGTCAACCTGTGGAACTAGTTGGCCTTTGCAACATCACCTGGCAAAAATATAACTGGGTTCAAAACAAAATTAGATAAGATCATGGAGACTAGGTCTATCAGTGGCTCTTAGGCAAGATGGCCAGAAATGCAGCCCCATGCTCTGGGTGTCCCCATCATCCAGTCCCAGCTTCTGGCAGTCAGAGGTTTAGGATGGATCACTCAATAATTGCCCTGTTCTGTTCATTCCCTCTGAAGCATCTGGCACTGGCAAAAGGCAGGATATAGGGCTAGATGGACCATTCATCTGACTTAGTATTGCTAGTCTTATGTTCATGTTATTAACATAGTTCTTATCAATCATAGTGCCATGTACTACTTGTTATAATCTAAGATCTGCTAGAACATAGTGTGCTTGTGCTTTCAGGGATAGTAGTTTGTGTAGTTGTGAAGCTGAAAGATTGCTTGAATGTAGAACCAAGCACATGGACAGAGTAAAGGCAAGTAAACGCAGAGAGCAAAACAGATAGAAATGGCTGGATAGACATTTAACTTCACATCCTCCTTGAAAGCCAGCTTTCAATCTGACCTTTTTTCCCCCAAAAAGAAAAGCTGAGACTTAATGTGACTCTTACTGATATCGCTATTGTGATACAAAAGCTATTTGAAAATCATGTCCTGCATCAGATTTACATATGTTCCTGACACTAGAACTCTCTAATTTTAACTGTAGTTTAGTGTTTAAGGAAAAGCCTACTGGTTTCATTGACTCCAAGAGATTGAGCCAGAATAGGCTTTCTTCATTTGAAGTGTATTTTTGAACAATAACTTTTTTTTTTAATTTGTCAAAAGTTGAAATGTTAACCATGTTTCACTGCTACACATGTTAATCAGGTGGCAGTTTATCCATTTTAGCTATAGTTTGATTTCCAGTGTGGACTACTCCTTCATGGTATCAACCCATCCCGTATACAGACTCTTAAAACTAAATTCATGTCTGGGGGAAAATGCAGACCTACATCTGAGGGTGCGGGTGTATGGAAACAAAACTAATTGAAAGCAAGAAACTGGTAAAATAAGAGTGTGTTAATGGGCAGTAAATTGGACACAAATCCTGTAATACAGCATGGTGGGATTTTTAAAAATCCAATTTAGTTCCTGTGCTGCAGATGCAGACATATGTCAAGTCATGGAGCAGGAGAGGTGATGATAATACATCTCTGTATATTCTTGGTGATCCTGCACCCAGAACACTGCATTCATCTATGGACTCATCTTTGTTAGAAAGATATCGACAAGTGGAAGTGAGATTGGAAGATTAAAAAATTGGGAGGTGGGTATTTAATGGGGGGGGAAATTAGATGTGTGCTAATGGGTAAATAGCAACTGGAGAGAAGGGGTGTGTGACTGCCTTTCAGATATTTATAAATTAATACTAGTGATGGAGAGGAATTATTTTGGGTGATACAGGAGGGCACAAATACAAATAATATGGTGGTATTTAAAGAAGATAGCTGCAATTGAAGCCAGAAAAAGCTTCTTGAAAATGAGGCCTATTAGACTGACATCTCTTTAAGCGAAGTACTAGAAGCCACATCACTTAAGCCACTTGAGATGTAAAGCAGTAAAACTTGTACTATGGTGAACAACCGTGCATAGGCAATAGGGTAGAGTAATAGGTATCTTCCAGTAAATAGGCTGCTGAAAAATAGCCAGGTAGTAACTAAAACAGGATAAACATTGTGCTTGTTACTAATACATTATTTTGGTAGAAATAATTTAGAAAGCAAACTTTAATGTAACAGGGAATGAGGGTTTACATCATGCCATTAGCTTTCAGGATGAGGGTTAAGTTACTCAGGGATGACGAAGGTGGGGGAAATCAAATTCATGTATAGAAAAGCTTTGCAAACAAATAACAGGATTTCCCTGCCTGTGGTGGGTTATCGTGTCTTTCCTGGAATATGATGATTTTGTGGTATCGCATTTGAATTGGAGCCTGATAGAAAGCCTTAATACTACAGCATGTGGACTGTCTCTGGTCTAATAGTCGAAACTAGTCAATGGTAAATATGCCATTAGATATAGGTAGGCTTGACTGAGCTTGATATTTCTTTATTTTTTTATAATTTTGACTGATAATACCCATGTTTTTTGAAGCTTGTTATCAATTTAAATTTTCACAGTTGTAAGAAAATATGGTGTATCAGGCAATTATTTAATGATGGTAGACTTGAGATTCAAAAAGTTAATGCTTAATTAATAGCTGTTAAAACATAAATTGTCACATTACACATCAAACTATACAAAATTGTTGTTCTTAAGTCAAACAAAGTTCTCAAGTGGCACTTTTCCTATCTATAAACTTTTGTTGATTGTGTATGATGAAATCAACATTTACCAAATAAACCCTACCCTCTCAAAAAACAAACAAACAAAAAAACAAACCCACAACCTTCCAAGTTTATGCGTAGATTGTCGATCATTGTCTAATGTGAAATATATAGATGAGAGAGCTCAAGTATTGAAGCTTGTCTTTTTATTCAAGAACCTGAAACCTTGGCTCCTTTTTTCTTAAATTAAGGAAAAACTTTTGGGTTTGCAAGCAATTTATCTTTATATAAATAAATATTTGTTCCTAGGACTTCAGATCAGTTTCTTTAGATACTGTCCTGTTGTATTAGAATTGGTTTCTATTTGCTAAGATATAAGAATTTTGGGGAGTGATAGAATATTTGCCAAATCATGCATGCTTTTAGAAGCGCCCTCAATCTTCAGTATCTCTTTAGAGTGAATGTTCCAAATACTCTACGGTTAAAATCTATGTACTTAAGCCTTGGTCAGAGCAAAGGCCTCAGCCTTTAGAGCCAGTTCTAAAATGCATAACTGAGAATCTTGTTTGGAACAGAGTTAGAATTAATCTGGTGTCACTTGATGTTCACATTACAGTAACAGGTCCTAGTTTGCTTGACCAGGAAGTTTCTTGGGTATGTTTAGCCCCATTTCCCAATCCTCAGATTTTCACACTTCAACTGCGAATAAAATTTGAAAGCATACCCTCATTACTTAAACTGACTTTATATTTCATTAACTATTAATGTTAATTACTATTTGTTTGTGATAGGCTAAATGGATCAAAATGTTCCTTTTTAGCTTTGTGCTCTCTGGTTGAAAAACAGTTGCACAATTTGTCTACTAGGTTACTTTCTGAACTAATTGGGACATTTCTTACCATTATTCTGGAATACCTGTTCTAGAAAGTGTTACTTCTAGATACTTCAGTTGTTGCTGTGTAGCAGTTTAATCAAAAGTTAAGAATGAATTTACCTAATGCAGAACTACAAATATTGCTTTTATTCTAGTACTGAACAGATAGGTAATACTGAATGTGGGTTGTGTCTGCATTCGTATTCCTCATCACGTATTTAGCACTGGGGGAAGCAAAAGTGAGGTCTGGGTATGAGGAGCTTTTACCAAATAGCATTTCAGCTCTAAACCTCTCTCTGCACTAAATAAACTTCCCACTGGTAGCAGCTCTAGTATTGGTAAAATGGTTCTAGCCATGATCTAGACCAGGGGCTGGCAAACTTTTTGGCCTAAGGGCCGCATGGGGTTTCGTAAATTGTATGGAGGGCCGGTTAGGGGAGGGGGTCGTGGCCCGGCCCTCCATACAATTTACGAAACTCAATGCGACTCCTGCCCTATCCAACCCCCCCACACCCCGTTCCCTGATGGCCCCTCTGGGACCCCTGCCCCATCCTCACCACCCCACTCCCTGTCCCCTGACTGCCCCTGGATCCCCGCTGCCCCGTCCAACCCCTCCTCTCATTCCTGACTGCCCCCCTCCGGGACCTCCTGCCCCATCCAACCACCCATTCTTCCTGTCCCCTGACTGCCCCTGGAACCCCTGCCCCCTGCTGCCCCATCCAACCCCTGATTCCCCCTAACCACCATCCACACCCCCACCCCCTGACCACCACCCCAAACTCCCCTGCCCTCTATCCAACCTCCCCTGTTCCCTTACTGCACTGCTTGGAGCACCGGTGGCTGGCAGCAGGCCACACTGTCGCCACCGCGCAGCACAGAGGACTGGGTCAAGCCGGGCTCTGCAGCTATGCTGCCCCAGGAGCTCACAGCCCTGCCTTCCAGAGCATTGCGCTGGTGGTGGGGTGAGCTGAGGCTGCGGGGGAGGGGCCAGGGGCTAGCCTCCCAGGCCAAGAGCTCAGGAGCCGGGCAGGACGGTCCTGTGGGCCGGATGTGGCCCATGGGCCATAGTTTGCCCACCCCCAATCTAGACTGCTTATGAGCAGGACATGATGATTGGTAGCTGGCCTATACTGGCATTTCTACAATTACTTGTGCTACCTGGCATCCTGTCTATAGTAGAGCTCCTAATAATGCTAACACCAGTAGAGCTGAACTAATGTTAGGAATAGTAGGAATTAAAAAAAAAAAAAAAAATATTCCTGCCTCCATGGAGCCAAAACTTTATGTATTTTAAAAAAACCACCAGTTGTTGCACTGCTATGTAGTGGCCCCTAAAGTCATTTCACTTGTCTCAACTGTCTGTCAAATTATTAAATCATCCTTTCTCCAGCAGCGTATGTTGTCTCCTTCATGACCTTCCCAGCTCTGAGCATTGTCAGTCCTTAACGAAAACCCTCTCGCCTTAATGCCCCTCCTGTTTAATGGCTCGTTTGTGGCAAAGTCAAGCTGGTGTAATGGCAAACTGAAATCTACGGAGTAGGTCATATGATTGCTTTAAAAAACAAAATTCTTATCACTTGTGCTCCATCTACCTGTACTGTACTCCTTCCCCAAATCTTGCTTGTTTAATCTTGCTTGCTGTAACTCCAATTACTGTCTTTTGAAGTTGGTTGGTTGGGTTTTTTGTTTTTCTTTTGTTCTGCTATTGAGTTGACTCAATTGGTTTGCTTTTTCTGTAGTAAAACTTGTTGCCATGGCCTTGAGGTAGCTGCTTTGCTTTCCTAAGCATGTAGACTCTTGGCACTTTTTTCCCCTCCCCCGTCCCAGCTGGGAGATATCAAACATGAACACACATCTCCATGTATCGTGTGTGTGCACTGAATGACGCAGCACTAGAAAGATCAAATTGTATAAACATAGTATAACTGCACTACTTAAGCATATGCAGAGAATAAAACACCTCTAGAAATCAAATGTGTAACTTTATTTTTAAGAGCTATAAAAATCTGGATATATTGTCACCTGGTGTAGCAAGCTTCTTTGTGGAGGCCTGTCACTTTTTCTGCCTCTCAGGAAAGGGTGCTGGTGTCACATAGCCAGTGGCAGAAAGAAATGCCTAGAAGACTTGTGTAGTATTTTTCTCCATACCAAATGCTGCTGTTTATACATGAGTTCCAGTGCAATAGTGCTGTTCTTGCCCTCTGCAGACCATCCAACTTCACAAGGATGTGTGGAAGCACACCCATGATACTAGTAATCGGTGCTGGTACAAAGCTGGGTAGGGCAAGTTAAACACATCCTGTGCTGATGCTAGTGCTTTGTTTTAGTGTTAATGTCTTTTATGCTGTCTCCTTCCTCCCCTCTCCCCACCTGCTTTTCATTATAAGCCCTAGCTCAGCAGTTCTCAAATTGAGTTGGGAGTCCAAAGTGGGTCGAGAGCCCATTTTAATGAGGTTGCCAGGGCTGTTTTTAGACTTATTGGGGTCCAGGGCGCAAGCCCTTGCTGGCAGGCTCAGGTTACAGGCCCTCTGCCTGGGGCTAAAGCCCTTGGGCTTCGGCTTTGGCCTCCCACTCTCTTTCCGCCTCCCTCTCCCTCCCCCCAAGGCAGTGGGGCTTGGACTTTGCCCCTCCACCTGTCCGGGTGGTGGGGCTCAGGCAGGCTCAGTCTTCAGTCCCCCCCCGTCCTGGGGTCATGTAATAATTTTTATCAGAAGGGGGTCACAGTGCAATGAAGTTTGAGAATACCTGCCCTACTGCTACGATCACAAGAGTACTGATTTCAACTGCTTCCTTAACAAAAGTATATCCACACTACAGAGCTGTATAGTGCCCTGCAAGAACTGAGTGCACATATGCTTTGGCATTCCTGTACATAAATTTCTCCATCCTGAAGATGTACTAGACAATCTTCAAGCAGTTGGTCTAGTACAGGGGTCGTCAACCTTTCAGAAATGGTGTGCCGAGTCTTCATTTAGTCACTCTAATTTAAGGTTTCGTGTGCCAGTAATACATTTTAACGTTTTTAGAAGGTCTCTGTGTATAATATATAACTAATCTACTGTTGTATGCTAAGTAAATAAGGTTTTTGAAATGTTTAAGGAGCTTAATTTAAAATTAAATTAAAATGCAGAGTGCACCCCCCTGGACCGGTGGCCAGGACCCAGGCAGTGTGAGTGCCACTGAAAATCAGCTTGTGTGCTGTGCTGCCTTCGGCACGTGTGCCTTAGGTGGCGTACCCCTGGTCTAGTAGGACAATTCAGATTAGATTACCAGTTTTGCAGTTCCTTGTCTTGTAAATATGAACTAGTCATTATAGAATAAATACTGTCTTAATTTTAAGTTGCTCCACATCAGCATGTAGATGTTGGGGTTAGAGGAGAAAATGGAACTGGAAGTTTTGACAACTGAATAGAGGATGTTGAGGAAGCTGGAGCTTTTGTCTTAAGGAGAGGTTGTCTAGGATTGTGGGATAAATATACCAGCAGGAGACTTAAACTAAAATAGTCAGTGATGTAACTAAACATGCTGATTTTGAAATTTGCATATTAACTCTGAAATAAAATGAATTCAGATGAATGGGTTAGTTTACCCTCTTTAGAAATACTGTTTCACGCTGCCAGTAAATTCAGGAAGACAATGCTGCTTTAGTTAACTTTATATTTGGAATGCTTCTCCACAGCCATTGTTTCTAACAAAAAAAGGTTGAGGGCTTGGATTCTAGAACAGAGTTCTGCAGCCAGGGGTGGTTTCGCCTAAATGTTTTATGGCTGCAGGATTGTGGGATACATGGGGTCCTGATTGGGTGGGTGTGGGTGTCTCCTCCCCCCCCCCCCCACTGGCTTTTAATCAGGTTTAAATCAGCAAGCAGGAAACCTTGCTTTAAATTTTATTACTGTTTTGCATTTGTACATCTTGATTTCCTAAAGAGAGGTTGGATTCTTAACTGGTTACCTACCTATAATATGTGTTGGTTTGCAACTAAATATAACCTTTATGCTAAACTTGGTGCTTTTTTGCTAACAGAGTGATGCATCATACACACTTTTAAGCAACTATATAGCTTAGTGTACACTCATTCAGATTGTTAATTTTTACACTTCAGCATGTTAAAAATGAAGTACTTATTTACTAAATGTGATTTGTGTCAAGCTCTTTTCTGAGGGGAAGTAAAACTCAATTAACAATGCACAAAAACAGCATTTAATTATTTTATTAAATAAAAGTACCTTAACTATAATGGACACTTTTTTTTTTATCAAAACAAGTTTTGTGTTTAAAACTGATTTTATTAAACAGTTTACCTGAACTGTTTTTTCTGTAGGTAGTGAGTTGAACTGATGCTTTCTGGTCTCTCTGTCCTCCAACACTTTAAAACTAGTAGTTTTTAATCATAGTTCGTGTGATGGAGGTGTATAAACCCTGCACCAACCTGGAAAGGTTTAAGGAACTGCTCTGCAGTAGCCTTGCCCTTCTGCACCTGCAAGTCCTGCCAGGAATGGAGGAGGAGTTTAAAAGGAGGAAATTTAATGAGGAAGGGCAGTTGTGTGAGGGAACAGAGTGCTGAGCTTCCCAGCTCCTGGGAAGAGGCCTGGTGGTGAGCAGAGCCTAAAAGCTTGCCTAAAAAAGAATCCAACTCCCCTAAGAATAAGGGGTGCTGTATTCTATAACTTCAGTGGACTTTGAGTTGAATTCTGACTTGGCTAGGGCCCCTCTGAGGGAGTGGAGGCTAATGTTCCTGTTTGAGCTATCTGTGTCTCTTCTCCTCTGTTGTTGTGTGTTTGCTACTCCTGAGTTTTGTTTGTCCCATGGGACCCTGAAAGTAGGAAGTATGCAGAAAGATTTAGCTGGAAGGCTGAGAACTCATGACTAGTGAAGTGCTATAGAGTGCCCCTACTGGAGTGACTGGACCTGATTTGAGTGTTGTTCTCTCAAAACCCCAGTAGGATGATGTGTAAGGATCAGGTCCCTGACAGTTGGGAAGAGGAAAACGAGCTTTCCTGCTTTTTCAACCCCCAAATGGCTATTTAACTTTGAACAAGTCATTGAACTGAACTAGTTGGGGAAAAAATGAAAATGAAGAAAATATTCTCTCGGCACCTGCAGAGGAGGATAACTCTCTCAAATGCTGGTTTAGCACTTCAGCAGATTGGCTCCAGGAGCTTAGCCTGTGACTTTCACCAATTCAGTGGTTTGCTGCCATACACTTCAGAATTTTTTGTACTTCTATTAAATGACATTAACAGATTAAACTGGAAAATAATACCCTATGTTAAGGCCTAAACTTACATTTTATTAAAAAAAAAAAAATTAAAAAATCTCTTGACTTCAAAAAAATAAGTTTTTATCCACCCTACTCAATACTATCCTAAACATTAATACTTCTATCCAAGAATCACTCCATGCATCACAAATATTAATGAATTCAAGTTTCTACACATAGGCTTTAGCTCAGTGAGGGTGTTAGCAACCTTAACTATAAGGAGTACTATAGGTGGTTAGGACAGAAACACTTGTCTTCAAGCAGTCATAACTTTCTGAAACTGTCGCTTCTTCAGGATGAAATTTTTGACCACTAGCCTCTGCTCATAGGTACACTTTTTGTTTGTTTTTGTTTTGTTTGTTAGCTCAAGCTTCCATCAATCTTGCTGTTTAAAAGTAGCAGGAGATAGAAAATTGAAGTATGTTTGGGAATAGCCCTCACTGACAAATGTCTCGAATGTTTGGCCTGCTAAATTCACTTCAGCCATGCACAGCAAATCTTGTACAACTTCGCAGCATTATTTATATTTGGAGTATTATGCATGACTCTCTTACACACAACTTCCTTAGTTCCCCCAAATTACTTGAATGGGACAGCACCCATTTCCAGCTGTTTATGGGAAACATCAAGTCTAGTAAAGGGATCCTCTTAATGATGTTGCTATTGAACATCCAACCACAATACTTTTTAGCTTAGGCTACAGGTTCCCTAACTCTAGACTGTAGACCATTGGCTTACAGAGCACTTTGGGAGTGCATTTTGGAGACACTTGGGCAAGTCTACTTTACAGCCAGGATCAATGCTTTGAGATCAATCCACCAGTGGTAGATTTAGCTGATCTGGTGAAGACCTGCCAAATCGACAGCAGATTGCTCTCCAGTTGACCCCTGTACTCTATATCCCCAATGAGAAGTAGATGGGAGTTTTTCTGCTGTCGACCCCCCTCCTCTCCCCCTCCACCCCCGTGGTATAGACTCTGCGGTAACTCGACCTAAGGTATGTTGACTCCAGCTATATTCTTCACGTAGCTGGAGTTGCATAGTGTAAGTCCTGTGGTCTACTTGTTTCCAGCTGAGAAACTGAACATGTGGGTGGGAAAGAATAAGTGAAGAGCACAAATAGCGTGAGAAATGTATATATGTTTTAAAAAGGGCACTCTGCTAAATACAGCAGTAGTTTACAAACAGTACTCTTTTTTTATGTAATTAATGCCAGTAGCTGCTACAGGGGAGTTATGGTTCACCTTTCCTCCTGCTAATGCTTCCATGAGGCTGTTGAAGATGTTGACCCTACAACCCTCCATGAGCTCTGGCCTAGGAAATGTGAACAGGGCTAGGAGGCCAGAATTCTGTCCACTTCTATTCCAACAATTGCCTTTAATATCCTATCCTCACACTTATTTAGTGAAACCACACACCAGCTTATGAAACAAACTCCTGTATTGTCCCCACTTTACTGATAGGGCAGTTGAAGCACTTAGGCATGCAACCAAAGGCACTGAGACTATGACAAAATTGGAAACAGGCCCAGATCTGTGATTCTCAAGCTACCATAAATGTTTAATTATGCTGTCTTTTAAAAATGGGGCAGTTGTGATTACATGTCTGTCATCTCTCTCAGATAATGTGTTGTGTAATGGTGTGATGGCATCAGGCCCATATTACACAGAGGCTGGCTGACTTGCCAGATTCACAATAGTGGTTTAGGTTAAACTATCAGTCTGATAGTTATTTGCTGTGTGACTTAGGGCAAGTCACTTAACCTCTTTCTTCCTCTTCACAAAGAAAATGGTTATTAATACTTAACTCACTGGAGCACTGAGAAGATTAATTAGGAGTGATCAGTTCTGTGAAAAATTGCTGTTATCTGACTACCTGCAGATTGGAAAAAACAGTGTGGTTTGGAGCAGCTCCTCTATCTTAGTTTTACTGCCTTTTACACAACTCAGAGAAGATGGGAGGATCTTTTTATAAGAAGGGTCAAGTAGGGTAGGTGAGTGTTTTAAATGTTTTTCTTGAGACGCTAACTTGAAATTCAACAGAAGAAGTGAGGTTTTTACCCACGAAAGTTTATGCCCAAATTAATCTGTTAGTCTTTAAGGTGCCACCAGACTCTTGGTTTTAACTTGAAATTGGTACCCACAGTAGCAATGATGCTTTCAGGTCCTGTTGGAGAGGATGGTCTGGTCTAAACATAAGGTTTCAGATACTTTCCTTGGAGACCATGGTTAAAATCTAGACAAGTTGCTTCAGACACATCCTCAAGGTTGGAATATTCCCTTCTTTACTATGTTTTAATTTTCCAATGCTACTCCATTTTATTTAGTAGTTTTTAAAATAGAGGGTTGCTATTTCATGGACAAAATAGCTTAGTGTAAGAAACTTTGTCTCATGGTACTATTTTGTTACAACTCATAGGTACCATCTTGTCTTTCCTGTAAAGTCTAGCAATAAGAAGCCACAGGTATGAACTAGATTTTTAACCCTGTCATTCTCCCTAAATCAGCAAGGCAGGTGAAGAAACAGAGGCACCAAGAGAAGTGACTTGCCCAGTGGCACACAGCTGGTCAGTGGCAGAGCCAGGAACAGAACCCACATATTCTGACTTAATCTGTCTATCCACTAGACCACACTACCTCTCTTGGAAGAGAGATGAGGCAGGGGATTGCAGGAAGAGAGAGGATGGTTCTGGTAGTTGAATGCCACCCTGAAGAACTGGATTCTATCTCTTCCTCTGCCACAGGATTCCTATGTGATGCTAGACAAGTCATGTAATACAATGTGCATTCCTCATTTTCCTTTGCTTCCATTTCCCCATATGTAAAATGGAGATGATGATGATACCGACCTTCTTGGTAAAGCACTTTGAGAGCCACTAATGAAAAGTATTGTATAAGAGCTACACACCTTCCAACTTTTTGCAACAAATGAAGCAGGGCTCTGGCAACCAAGTCTTTTACTACACAACTCTCATTCCTCCCCAGAACAGGTCCATTCTGTGCATTGAGGCAGGGATCTGGGGGTAGGGTGTTGGGGAGGGTGCAAGGGTGAGTATATGAACAAGTAATTGAAGACTGTTTCGTAATGCATACACACAGAGGGGTGGAATTAAGGCTTCATAGGCAGCCTTAATTCTGGCATTTCCTAACTTTTCAGTGCTTGACTTTGCAACCTTTATGTTTTTGCATGTTTTTGGGTGTAATAGTTGTACATGGGGATGGATGAGTAGATCCCTATTATCCGTGTATTGCTGGCACTCGAGTCTATGATGAGTGGTAAGACTAGCAGCTGCGTATAGATGTTGAATAGGACAGGAAAGAAAACTGATCCACGTGGGACTTTACAGTTGAGGGGTCTAGTGGCAGAGGTATAGTTTCCGATCACTCCTCTTTGGGTGCCTCTCTGAAGGGTAATTTTAAATATTTTAGCATATTTTCCCATAATCCTTACCACTCCTCTTTGGTGGACAGCAGCATTTTGTGGATAACTGTTGATGAGCTTGTAGTTAGTCTTTTGGCTAACTCCTTCCATGTATGAGCAAGTTCAGAGGTTTAATCCTGGACAATAGTTAATGATGGATCCATGGTGAATTTCTTCAGTATTGAATTACTGTGTGTTTTGAAGGGGAAGATTCCTTCCCTGGATGGGCCATTGGCACTTCTGTTCATGATACATTCACCAGCTAGGAATGGCATAGGTTTATCCAAGACTTGTGAATCCAACCCATCTAGGCTGTCAGTATTTTGGGAATGCAGGCTGCATGTTCATTGGCTGGCATGGAGGAGCAGATCGGTTAGTTAAGATGACTTTTTCCAAATGTGTGTGTGGTCTCAAAGTAGGATTTTTTTCCTTCAGAGTGCTTGGGTTGAGTTCTATGGTAGGTTTTAGACCCTCAGGACTGAAATGATTCACTGCCCTTAAAGTGGGATTTGACATCTTCAATAGAAGCTGATCGGAAGGGTCTCTTGGTCTAAAATATAACCTCAGCATAGGCTTGGAGAAATTCTGTTTCAATGTGTCTGATTCAGCCTTTGTTTTTCACCCTCTGTACTAGAATTTGACCTTCTCTTTACGTCTGCCACAGGGTGTCAGTAAACAAAGGAAATCCTGTGTGGACAGTGGGGCGCAAGGAGGCTTTTGGGGGGCTAAAGTGTCAATGACAAATCATCAATCCTTGACTACTCTTTGTATCGTGGGTGGAGAGTTGCTGTCCTTTAGCATAAATTTACATATTCTGCTCTCTAAATTACTGTTGCTCTGGGGCCATACTAATCTAGCAAAAATCTCTAAACTATGAGTTAACCTTAGAAAGTATGCATGTAAGATTCTGTCACTGATATTTTTACTAAAAAAATCAGGAACAGGTTATGGGGAATAAACGAAAGTTCATGGAAGCCCATGGCCTGTCCCTGACTTTTAGTAAAAATTCCCTGGTGGGGACAACTAACAGAACTCTGGGGACTGACCTCCGGCAGCTGCTCCAGCTCCACGGGGGCTGACCCAGTCCCCAGTGGAGCTGACCTAACCCTCACCGCTGCTTCAGCCCTGGAGCTGCTGTTTCAGTGGCCCTGCAGCGGACAGCTGTTTCAGCACTGCCCTAGAAGAAGTTGCAGAAGTCCAGGAAAGTCACAGAATCGTATCCTAATCTCTAAACCTAGGGCATGTTTTTTTTTCTTTGCTTCTTTCTCCTAAATGATACATTGTATCTCCATGCTACACAAATGAGAATTTTAATTGCCTGCTAGTGCTGGGTGGGGATGGAGGACTGTAAATTATATAATCTAGTACTGAAATGGATTTTTTAGCCAGTCTGAGTTTCAGATATGAGTAACTGTACAGCTTGGGGGGGAAATGGGGAATGTACAGTTCCTTGCACTTCTTAGATGTATTGATCATACTCAGACATTTTTTCAAAACCCTATAATATGAAATTCCTGTATTTTGGCTGATGGCTGTCAGCAAGAGTAAAACATTTACAGAATTACTTAATATTCACATCTCTTCTGACTGGCCCCTTCTCTGATTGGATCTGTTTTTTAAATGGCTTTCCTCCTTTTGTCCCTCAGCGTGGTTCTCTGTTGGTAATATGACATTCTTCTTGCTGATATCATAGGTTTAATGCCCCTGCAACAACAAAGGTATTAACTGAAGCAGAAATTCCAAAACCTGCACCAAAAGTGTTCCTATTTCTTGTATGTTTCTCTGGTTACCCCATTGCAGAAATAGGGACTAAACTAGAATAGTTTTAAAGGCAAACGCATCCCTTTGGTGTTTATAAATGCATTATATAATCTCGCCCATGCAATCCTAACATCTTGTTCATATTGACTACTGTTCTGTACTGAGCAGACGCTTTCATTGAGATATCCACAGTGATTTAACTAGTCAGCTACCTAAGTGGCAGGCCTTGAGCACAGTATATCGCAATTTTTCCCTTCACCAAATAGATTGCATAGATGGGCTTAGCAAGGGCCAGCATGAGTATAGTAGGTCTGAATGAACTAATGGGTGCCAAGTCAGTTACATGCATATCTCAAAACTTAAGAGTATTCCTGGAGGTGGCAAAAATATCCACAATACCACATCTAATTTAATTTAATTGTAGTAGACTGCACTCTGTTTCATGTGTTCTGCAGACACTTTCTAGAATCAGGGGCTGTTTTTTGGGATACCCTTTGCTGAGAAATGGGTTCCATACTTCGTTTTCTGTTTGAGTTTCTTACAATAATTAAGACAGATGCAGGGACACAAGTATTCCATGATCACGACACACCCTTTGCTGTAAAACTGAGTCCCAAAGTCCATTTTGAAAATTATTTTCACAGCCATATGGGTTAGAATCTTGAAAATATGGACCATGTAAACTGATGCAGTGCGGTCTTCCGGAGTTTGCAGATACCATGAAACAATAGCTGTGAGGATGGTGAACTGTCGTCTTGATATCAATGATGAAAACTAACTCGAAACCTAAAGATAACTAATTTTGCTAAATAACATTAGCAGAAAAAATCAGCTAGTATTCTCATCCCATAGTTCCGAACTGCCTTCCACATGTTCTCAGATAAATGCGAAAAGCTCCATTTGTCCATTGCTTAACTATCCAAACCTTCAGCTTTGACTCTGACAACTTATATGATGTACCGTTCATATGAATCTTCAGTATGTCAAACTAGAACTTGAAGGACTGCATAAAATAAATGGAAATCAATACTAAATAACTTGGAAGCGGACAGGTGATAATTCTGATTGTGTTCAGTTTCATAGTTAAACTCGTCATTTAATTTTTTAGAGTTAAGCAGCCTTACAGTAGAAATCATGTTCAGGTTGCTGCAGGGTACCCAGGCCCTTATATAAAGCCTTTGAGCGTCTGTCTTCTGTCTGTCTCCAAGACCCCAATCTCTTGACTACAGGTCACCTGAGCTCTCAGTGCTCAAATGAACACTTAAAGGGAGCTCAAGTTAGAGCTTGTGTTTCAGGGGACAGGGCATACTGCCCTATCAAAACACTATTAAAAGGATATTTGAGGTCTATGGAGTCTGATAGAATGGGCTGGAATTAAGTGTTTTTTGGCATCTATAAAAGGAAGTTTATTGAAAGTTGGTTGAGTGAGTTGTCTCTAACTCTTCTGGAATAGCTGTGCTGATTGGGTCTATTTTAAATGCCTTTCCTCCTCTTGTCCCTTAGCATGGTCCTCTGTTGGTAATATGAAGCTCCTCTTGCCCTCATCTTTGGTTTAATGTCCCTGTTCCTTTACTGGGAGGTTCTGTAACTTGGTCATTATACTGTCTGGAAGAACTGAACACTTTCTGCCACACTTGTATGTTAATACTACTTCTATTCCTGCCTCAACTTCTTGATGTCTTGGATAATGTCCTAATAGGTCTCAAATATCCAATAGTGATATTGTTGGTCTAATCAGGACTACTTCATTCTAGTCTTCCGTATGACTTTCTTTAAATTCAGGCAATGATGCTTTCAGATGTCAGAAAGGTCCATTGAAAGCTGAAGCTGTTTGCTTGCTCTGTAGAGGTGGTATACACTAAAACTACTCTGGCTGAAATTGTTTAAGAAATATATACAAGAGGCTGATTAAGTCAATGGACAATTCTATGGAGTGAGGTTAAATCTTCTGCCAAGGCATTGGCTTCCTTCCTGGGTGGAAAGATGTATCTACAGGATTGTGTGTAAAGTAGTGGGATCTAACTCTTTTGGAGAGCGAATACTTGTGGAATTAGGTTTCTAAAGTGAATAGTACTAGAATAGAATTTTCACTTAGCCATAACAAGAAATCTGTTGCAGCTTTCTAATATTGAAATTGTTGATTTTTATCATTCAATCTTGACTAGTGTTGTAAGGAGTACAGAAATAGAAACTTTACCTGTTAATTGGATTTCTGCTTCTCAGCAGGAATAAGAATTGGATAAACTTAATTGGAAGCATGTTTGTAAATTGTACTAAACTGAATAAGCCTTCAGTCTCTTGTTCTTATAATATTCCTATCATTAAGTTATGACTAGTTCCTAGAGTGGATGGATGGATATTGGGTTTTAATTAAACAAACAGGCAGAAACCTTCCTGTCTATTCATGGGAATATGCCAGAAAGACAAGTTTCAGCTGGTGACTAACATGGCAAAAACTGATCTGATCTTCTTTTCCCTCCCCTTCTTTCATGGGTACATAACTCCTCCATTCTTCCTGTTGCTCAAACTGGTAATCTTGATTTCACTGTTGACTCTGCCCTATCTTGACCCACACATCCAAATCCTGAGTAATCCTTATTGTTTCTTACTGCATAGCAACTGTAAGATCTGACCATTTCTCTATCCCTGTGCTATTGATACTCTTGTCCAAACCCTGATCTTCCTGCACCTTGATTAATGTAGTTGCCACTAAACTTCCCCCCTCAAGTTCATTTAGAATACTGCTAAAATAATCTTCAGGCTGCCTGACTAGATTATCCTTCTAAGTCCCTTCCTTGGCTTTTCTGCTGTATCAAACTGATCCTTGCTTTCAAAACCCTTAACTCTCCCCTGCCTTACCTATCTACCCTACTTGAGCTCAGTCAACTCCTTCCTTCACTTAAGTGATTTGAAGCTACAATCACTGGTATCTCTACTTCGCCAACAAGTATTTCTCCTGTGCTGCCCCTTATGAAATGAAAGTTTCTTGTCCATAAAGTCCTTTTAGCCTCTAAATCCTTTCTCAAAACTCACCTTGTCAGTAAACTAAAACCTGATAGCTACATGGTGTGAGGTGAGTTGATTACTGCTCCTAAGAACTGTTCACTTGTTTCTCTCATTTACATTTCTCTTTTAAGATTGTAAGCTCTTAGGGGCACAACAGTGTAGAACATGACATTTGTACAGGACCTAGAACAATGGGTCCAAACCTGGCTGAGGCAGTGCTACATGCTACTGCAATATGATGTGCTTTAGATTTTTGCAAAAATAAGCACGCATGCACCATTTCATACAAAGAGTCTCAAGGGCCACTGAAGTCCTTTCTCTAGATACTCTAGGCTTGTAGTAAACTCCCAAGGTTATAGTTTCTCTCTGACCTTGGATAGGTAGATGCTGCCACTACCCAAGGACAAAAACCCCTTTGAGAACCGAGGAGGGCACACTTGGGAATTCCTTCCTGTGGGGTACCCTCAAGCCCTTTCACCCCCCCCTCCAGGGAAGAGCTGAGAAAGAACAAAGGAAATCAGCTGTTGCCACCAGCTAATTAAACATACACAAACCTCTCAAGACACACTTTTTTTTTTTTAAACAGGATTGGAGGGTGGTTTTTTTTTTTTTTTTTTTTTAATAAAATTTATCTGAAACCTCAGGGTATTGCTAGATTTAAAAAGAGCAAATACAAAAATTAAGAATAATGAATAGCTTTCTTGAGGTCCAGCTTAAAGGTTACAAGCAAAACAAAAGCACCTGGGGTTAGCACAGAGGAGTCCACAAGCCATAAAGAAATAAGAGAAACCTAATTGCGTCATCCTAGACATTTCCTGATCACCTTAGATATCTGGGGTTTCAAATGAGAAGTTTCTAGGTATGATCTGATTTTTTTTTTTTTTTTTTTTTTTTTTTTTTTTTTTCCCCTCTCCATACCTAGCCCAAGCTCTTACAGCATAGTTCCAGCCCTATCTCTGCTTTCCGGGAGAACAACACAGACAAAGGGGAAATTCCCTCCCTCCCCCATTTTAAAAAGTTCTAGTTTTTGCATTGGCTCTTTTGGTCAGGTGCCCACTCCCTTACCTTTTACCTATGGACTTTTTAACCCTTTACAGGTAAAGCAAGTAGAGAACAGCTACTAAAAGGGATTTTATGGCTGGCTGGGTGTCCATAAAAGGGAGCTACCCTCCCCCTTCATTTATCACAGATGTAGTGGCCAATAATGTAAAGGCTACATAGCCACTATTCTTGAGACTACAAAATAGGGAATGCAAATCACTTGTAGTTACAAATAGTGGTGAACTGATCTTATGGCTCTGAAGAAGTTTGAAGTTGGGTTGTATTTGCTCTCTTCTAGCTTGATAGGATGAAACTCTGATTTTATGGGATCTGAAAAAGGGCCAGAGAAGAGTTGCTTTTAGTCTAATGGGCTCTCAATACTCTTTTGTGGGAAATATGGGGTTAGACAGGGATCTACTGAGGGGACTCTACTTGATAGATGTGCATGGAAGAAATGTCTAGACCCTTTTGAAGAGTCTGGCAGAGCACTGATCTTTAATGTTCTTGATTAGTTAAGCTAAGCTAGCTCAGTGCCTTGCCAGGTATCTGAACGTCGTTATTTTAAACAAGTTGACCTTCATGTCAGGGTCAGAGCCATAGGGCCATCTGACTCAAGTGTAGGGGGTGGGTGGGTGTGTGTGTGTGTGTGTGTGTATATATATATATATATAATATTTTTTTTGAGCCTCTAATCCAGGGATGGGCAAACTTTTTGGCCCAAGGGCCACATCTGGGTGGAGAAATTGCATGTAGGGCCACGAATGTAGGGCTGGGGGAGTGTGGTGTGCAGGGAAGGGCTCAGGGCAAGGGGTTGGGGCAGAGGAGGAGTGTGAGGTTTATAAGGGGGGCTCAGGGAAGGGGGTGCAGGGTGTGGCAGGGGGTTGGGGTGCAGCAAGGGGTTGGGGTATGGAGTGCAGGCTCCGGCCTGGTGCTGCTTACCTTGAGTTGCTCTGGGGTGGCAGTGGTGCACACTGGCCTTGGCCCTGCACCACTCCTGGAAGCAGCTGGCACCATGTCCCTGCAGCCCCTGGGGGCGGGCAGGCAGAGGGGGCTCTGTGCACTGACTTCGCCTGTGGGTACCTCCCCCGAAGCTCCCATTGGCTGTGGGGTTTCCCGTTCCTGGCCAATGGCAACTGTGGGGGGGCAATGCCTGCAAGTGAGGGCAGCTCGCAGAGCCCTCTGCACCCCCTTCCCCCTGGGGCTGCAGGGACGTGATGCCGGCTGCTTCTGGGAGTGGTGCAGGGCGTGCGACGCCACGGGTGGCAATCCCGCGGGCCAGATCCGGCCCGTCAGGGCTTTGGATCTGGCCCACAGGCCGTGGTTTGCCCACCCCTGCTCTAATGTATCTGAATGGAATATGGAAGAAGCAAACAGCAACATGAGAAGAGTGCAAAATACTAAGCCATGATTGGCTTCCTTTGAGAGGAGTAACCCATTAGTTACAAACCAATCAATAAACATACTGAATGAAAACTTCAAACCAGAAGGCAGGGCTTGAGAAACTGTCACCTGTTAGCCAGAAAAGTAAACCTAATCTTACTTCTGTTAGCTAGGCAGGGCAGCAATAAAAAATGAAGGGAAAAGGGGGGCAGCAGTGGAGCTACTAAACAGTTTCTTGATATGAAGCCAACACACTTTAGCCTCTCATCTCTTGGTTGATTGGGGGGTGGGGAGGGGAGAGGGGGAAGACACAGCTTGTTGCTGTTGTAGCTCTTCTGACTACTAAAGGGAAGTAAAAGGCTAGTGTTCTCTTCTTTTCTCCCCTTCCCCCTTTCTTTTTTGCTTTTCCTTTGAGTATGCATATGCTTTTGGCTTCCAACTCCATTGTTGCTGGCTATGGGAAGGAATACCAGTGACCTGGACAGAAGGTGCTGCTGCTTGCAGAATACTTGATTTGCATCTCTTGAGAGCAGAGATGACTTCTTACCTCAAGCATGTTATAGCTTACATGGAGAGGAAAAAATGGCCTAGAAACATCTACACTAGGATTTCCACTGCTACTAACTCAGTTCAGTTGAATTGGTGGAAGCATTATTGGTACTCTGAAATTACCTAGTATAGCTTTTGTTTTAGAGCATAAATGTCTGCTTATGTCTCTGCTCCTGCATCTAGCAGCTTCCTAGCAGGGTTCAAATACAAAAGAGTTCTATCTTACTCAGCTGCAAATTGACCTGATTGGCAGAGGAGTTTTCCTAGGTCACATGGCTGAATGGGAGAGTACTATTTTCCTTAAGCCAAACTGGTTCTCTGCACTATTGGCTTAGCTTCTAGACTTACACTCTAAACTTTGTTTTTTTTAAAAAAAAACAAACAAAAAAACCCCCCACACAAACACTTTCATACTACTGAGATGGCGTGAATACTTGTGAGCATTGTTGTCTGAAGCTCGACTGTTGCATTTTAATTTTCAGATGCAAAAGATCTGAACAGGTGGAAAAGAACAAGTTCCAATTCTACTGAATATTACTTGAATATTTAGGTCTGAAATTTTATTCAGGACTTGGCATCTTGACTGATTGTGGGACAGTTTGTGTTTGAAATAACCAGTAGAAATATTTCCAAGTATAAACTAATCTCATACAGATAACTAGTATGGTGTAGGAATATGTACATGGGAATTCATTTTAGCACACGATCTAAAAGAGTTGAAAGACTTTGAAGAAACATCTGCTATAACCTCCAATGTCAATATATTCAATTTGCTGTTGAAAACAGTATGAAAAGTTAGTACTAGCAAACAGGAAACTCCTCCCAGTCAATCCAGGTCAGAAGGTGTTCTAGTAAAACTCCACCCTTTCATATGGAGATGTTACCCGAAACTACTTCTGAATCTTTGGTCTAATCAGTGCTAACAAAGGTGCTCTTAAAATGCTAGTTGTATTAGCTTAAGGATGCTTAAATAACTTTTTCAAGGATTTGTTTCTTACAAATGCCAGCTCCTTTCTTGTGTTGGAATCTCCATAAATCAGGGATAGATGTGGCAACTAGTCTTGTCTTGTAAACAAGTTTGTAATTTTAAACTATAAGTGAGAACATAATTTCAAATAAACTTGTGGTACGTCAGTATTATGTCTCGTACTTAAGGTAAGGTGAAGACCTTTCTACTGTAGAGTGGTCCAAACAGCAGCATAAAACTGTGTAATCTCTCTGCTTTAGATCAGACTGGTGATGGTGGGGAGGTTGTCCTGTCTCCTTTTCTTTCTGCTTCCAACTAGGGTTGTCAAGTGATTAAAAAAAATTAATCGCAATTAATCGTGCTGTTAAACTATAGAACACCATTTATTTAAGTTTTGTTGGATGTTTTCTATATTTCAAATGTATTTCAGTTACAACACAATATGAAGTGTACAGTGATCACTGATACTTTTGATTACAAATACACCGGACCCTCGCTAGAACACGCGTCTATATAACACTAATTCGGATATAATGCGGTTGCGGCCATGGATCCCAAATAAAGTACTGTACAGTACAATTTTTTGAGTATAGACGTGATAAATCGACTCTAGTACTCCACCAGAACAAGGAGCGCAAGCGCAGTCTATGGGAGAGCGCCAGCTAGTCATGTACTGTAGCTGAAGTTACGTCTCTTAGATCGACCCCACGCAGTAGTGTAGACAAGCCCTAAGACAATTGCTGTAGGCCTAGAACACCATACAAATGTAATAAAAATGTACAGGTATTTATCTTTTTAGAAGTCAAAAATGGGCAAAAGGAAGGCTTACTTGGTACAGGAGAAATTGGATGCTATCGAAGGACTTAGAAATGGTGAAACCTAGGCAAAGATTAGCTGCAATATTGGCATTAACGAGTCCACCTTTCGTGGATGGCTAAAGAATGCTGACAAGCTTGGAAACTTACATTCATAACCTGGATGAAGAGCATGGCCTCCAAAGAAAACGAGCCTGTTTAGCGAATGATGCCGATCTTGATTCTGCGCTATACATGTGGTTTGTGCAAGAACAGCAGAAAGGCATTCTGATCTCTGGTCCACTTATAGCCATGCAAGCGGAAGAATTCGACCGGGAACTTAATGGCGAATTCAGCAATTTTAAGGCGAGTTCAGGTTGGCTATGGCGATTTCAGAAAAGACACTGCATCTCTCAGATTGCAGTTTCAGGAGAAGAACGCTCTGCTGATGCCGATGCCGCACAATCATACCCTGCAAAGCTGAGGGAAATTTTACAGGCAGAGGGTTACTCGGAGGAACAGGTTTACAATGCAGACGAAACTGGAATTTATTATAAAATGTTGGCTAATAAAACCCTGGTTTGTCAGAACAGATGAACGTAAGAAAGAAGGATATAAACAGGCAAAAGATTGCCTTACTTTATTGTTTTGTGTGAATGCAACAGGCAAGCATAAAATTCGAACCATTGTGCATTGGAAAGTCTCGCATGTCTCGATGCTTTCATCACGTGAATGTGAATTGCCTGCTGTTTTTGTACAAGAACTCCAAAAATTCCTGGATCATGAGAGATTTTTGAACAATGGTTCTTCACCGAATTTGTCCCTTCTGTGCGAAAGAATTTGCAGGCAAAACACTTAGAAGAAAAGGCTGCTCTTTTGCTAGACAACTGTCAGGGCATCCTCCGGCTGAAAGACTCAGAACCTGAGACCGTAAAATACAGGTTGGATACTTGCCTAAAAACACGACTTCCAAAATCCAGTCACTTGAACAAGGTGTTATTGCTATTTTTAAGCAGCACTATCAACTAAACTGGGTAGGACAAATGATAGAAAGCGAGTTGTCTGTCACCGGTTTTTCTGAAGAAGTTGACTATAAGACTTTTTTTTTTACATTGGTGGCGATTCCTATAATTTATTACGTGCTGAAATAATAAACAGCTGTTGGATGGTGGGACTGGGAGTTGTTTGGCCACCTGCTCCTGGAAGAAAATAAAGCAAGCCGATCACAGTCTGACAAGGAATTCGACTTCAAGCGATTTACAGAAGAGGAAGTTGGAAGAACAGACATGGAGTGGATGCAGTAGCTGCATCGGCAACTGTCCGGGCTCGGGGTAACTGTTCTGCCACAAAATAGAGTCCTTTTGTAAGAGGTGACGATGAAGCAGAAAATTTTTTGTCCTGTTGCTGAAAGTCTAACAGATGACCAAATTCTTCAGGTAGTACGACCAAACAACATTCCAGAAGCTGAAGAATTGGCCTTCACTGTGGAAGAAGAGGCGGAAGATGAAGTTGACGTCATTCCAACGTCAACTGCGACTATAGCCGGCTTGGAGACTGCTTTGAGATGGTTCAAGACGTTGAGCCTATTAAAAATTATGCAGCTATGTAGTCTTTCTCAGTTTGCTAAGCAGCACAGCAGCAAGAAGCAAAAGCAACTCATTGACTTTAAGAAAAACTAGACTAGTTTATTGTAATGTTGCTTTATGAGAGATTTGAAGTAGACACTTCTTTCTCGTTTGTGTCCTTCAAGTAGGAGTTTATTTTCTAAGGTTTTCTATACTTTATGGATGTGACATTTACTGTATACGGTAATTTCATGTAACAGGGTCCCCGCTATAACGCTATACTTGGCATGGATCCCAAATGGCTTGTTCTAGTGAGGGTCCGGTGTATTTGCACTGTTAGATAAATTGAAAAAATATTTATTTTGTTTAATACAAGTACTGTAGTGCAATCTCTTTATCATGAAAGTTGAACTTACAGATGCAGGTTTTTTTATACATAATTCTACATTCAACAATTAAAATTTAAAACTATAGACTCTGAAAGTCCAATTGGTCCTACTTCTTGTTCAGCCAATCGCTCAGACAAACCCATTAATTTACATTTGCTTCTTGTTTACAATGTCACATGAAAGTGAGAACAGGCATTTGCACGGCACGGTTGTAGCCTGCGTCACAAGATATTTACATGCTAGATGCGCTAAAGATTCACATGTCCCTTGATGCTTCAACCACCATTCCAGAGGACATATGTCCATGCTGATGACAGTCCAAAGCAGTGTGGACCGGTGCATGTTCATTTTCATCATCGGAGTCAGATGGCACCAACAGAAGGTTGATTTTTCTTTTTTGGTGTTTTGAGTTGTGTACAGCTTCTGCATCTGAGTGTTGCTCTTTTAAGACTTCTGAAAGCAAGCTCCACACCTTATCCCTCTCAGATTTTGGAAGGCACTTCAGATTCTTAAATCTTGGGTCTAGTGCTGTAGTGATCTTTAGAAATTGGTATCTTTGCATTTTATTAAATTTGCAGTGAAAGTGTTCTTAAAAAAAAAAAAATGTGCTGGGTCATCATCTGAGGCTGCTATAACATGAATTATATGGTAGAAGGCGGGTTAAACAGAGTAGGAGACGTACAATTCTCCAAAGAATTCAGTCACAAATTAAATTAAATTTTTTTTTTTTTTAAATGAGCGTTATCAGCATGGAAGCATGTCCTCTGGAACAATAGCCAAAGCATGAAGAGGCATATGAATTTTTAGCGCATCTAGCATGTAAATATCTTGTGACGCAGGCTACAACCGTGCCGTGCAAATGCCTGTTCTCACTTTCAGGTGACCTTGTAATTAAGAAGTGAGCAGCATTATCTTCTGTAAATGTAAACAAACTTGTTTCTCTTAGCAATTGGCTGAACTACAACTAGGACTGAGTGGACTTGTAGGCGCTAAAGTTTTATATATTGTTTTTGAGTGCAGTTATGTAACAAACTACATTTGTATGTTGCACTTTTATGCTTGAGATTGCACTACAGTACTTGTATGGTGTGAATTGAGAATCTTATTTTTACAGTGCAAATATTTGTAATAAAAAAATATAAAGTGAGCACCGTACACTTTGTATTCTGTGTTGTAATTGAAATCGATACATTTGAAAATGTAGAAAAACGTCCACAAAATCTAATAAATTTCAGTTGGTATTGTTTAACAGTGCAATTAATCATGATTAATTTTTTGAGTTAACTGCGATTCATCGACAGCCCTACTTCCAACCTTTCCTTCTTCCCCTTTCCAACTTTTTCTCCTCTTTTGAACAGCACTGAGTCACTCTTCTTTCTGCTCCTTCTCAGTGTTGCTATTTACCATACACCCAACTTCCTATGAGCCTTCCTCTCTGATTTCAGCTGATGGTCTCCTCTTCTCTCCTCAATCTCCCATATTCATTCTCTGTGATGTCAACTTCCATGTTTGACTCATCCAACCCTGTGGCTTCATGTTTCCCCTCCCTCATTTTCTTTTTGATCCTACCTGCTTCAACTCTTTCACTCATCCAATCAGCCATTCCTTTGACTTTTGTTTTCTCCAAGCACTGTTGTTTCATTTTCCCCCCTTCTCCCCCCAGCCCCTCCAAGACCATCTACCTGGTCTTTACCATTGCCTATCAGCCCTTCCCCAATGTCCTCTTATTTGGCCTTTCTGTGACTTCCCATCAATCAGCATTGATGACTTGTCTGCTCTTAACCCTTTCCTCCCTATCTTCTCTTCCATTTTTTCCACTGATAAGGTGGTTTTCTCTCCATTCTTCATCCTTTTTGCTCTTTTCTCCCATTGCAAAGTCTACTCTGTCAATTTTCGGCCCAGGCTTACTCCAACCTTTTTGCTTCCCCCACCCCCCCCTTCTGATTTCTGCAAGAGATCCTCTTCAGCACCTTGTGACCATGCTGACTTGCTCATCAGAAGTTTCTCTCCTCCTTAATTTCTGCCAATATAACTAGGATTGCAGACGTGGGATTCAACTATCTTCTCACACCTTTGACTAATTCCACAAACCACAGGATTTTTCAGATTTCTTGCAAGAGAAAATGACATGTTTCCTTCTTCTGCAGCTCTGTGCTTTCTTTCTCTGTCATAAATGTAGAAGTCTCCTCTGCGCTCTTCTCTTAACCACTTCAGTACTAGTTTCCTGGCCCATCTCCTGATCTTCCTCACATCCACTTTTGTCCTTTCCCAAACATTTCTCCTTACCTCTCACCTTCCTCTGGGTTTTCCTTCACAATATACCTATGGTCTAGTTGCTTCAATCTTCTTAAAAAAAAAAAAAAAAAAAAAAAATCACTCTGCTTGCCTCTCCAACTATGTCCCTTCTCCTTTTAATCTTTATACTCGTTAACTGCACTGTTTGCATTGCTGTCTGTAGTTCCTCTTCTATTCAGCTTCCACCCCTTGCACTCCACTGAAACGACTCTCTCTAAAATGACCTCTTACTGGTCAAAGCTCAGTCAGCTACCTTCAGCCATTGACCATGCTTTTCTTAAAACTCTGTCCTCCCCTTGCTTCCAGTACTCTGGCCTCTCTAACTGCTCCTTCAGCATGTTGATAGGAAAATCCACCATCTCCCAGGCTCTGTGTGGGGGTTCCACAGGGTTCTGTTTCTCTTCCTCTACACGTGTGGATAATCCCATCCACAGACAAATTCAGTACAGTCTCTATGCTGAGAACTTGCAGATATTCCTTTCTACTCTATACCTGTTTTCTTCTGTCCAAACTAAAAACTGTTTTTTCTCTCGTGAATGTCTAAGCAATCACTCATGTTCAACCTGGTTAGCACAGAGCTCTTAATCTCCCCTCTCCCCACCAAGCCCTCCTTTCTCAATCACTATGGACATTGCCGTACTGCCTGTTGCTCAGGCCGGTAACCTGGGTATCATTTTTGACTAGGACCTCTCTAGGGTATCCCCCTTGGATGTAAGCTGTGTAACAGGATCTAGTCAAGTCTTGCAGATTTTTTCCACATACCACTTCTAAGATATGGCTTTCCCTGTGCATTCACGCAGCTAAAACTCATTCGAGTTCTCATCTTGCTTACTGCAACATCCCTTTTTTCTCTGGTCTTGACAAAGGTATTCTTCTTCCACTCATCCATTCAGAATGCTGCTTCATAGACCATTCTCCTATCCTGTCATTTTGATCATGTCATTGATCTTTGCATCCCTATTTGCAACTATTTGTGCTTCCTACTTCTGAAACTTTATGGTTTCTGCTTTGCTTGATTGGGAGGAGGAGAGAAGTGGCTTTGAAGTTGTTCCTTTTGATGGGAAAAGCCAATGGTGTCCTTAAGAAGGATGAGTTATTTTCATTTTTTAGAAGGGGATAATGGGTGAAAGGTGCTGCTTGTGTCAATATCAAAGTTGCATGTAGGCAAGAAAATGTGTCCATCCACAAAAACTTCTTCTCATTCCAGAAGCAAATTACTTTAAGAAGTATCAGACAGACTTTTACAAGTAAAGGTGAAAAGTTACTACTTGGTAGTTTTAGGTTTGCCTTGTTTTATACACTCTCTTCCCTTCCCCCCCTCCCCCCAGGAATGTTAACCATTAACATTGAAGCTGTACTAGTATCCATGTAATGAGCAAATATAATAGGTAAGGTTTTTAGAATATAATCTTTACATGCATTTTTCCTCAGAGTTTATGAAATACAAGTGCTGTGAAATTTCTTTCCTAAACTACTGTTCTTTCATACTTCTAAATGTTTACTTGTAACATTTCTTGGTATCGTGTACAGGGGCAACCTCAACTGGTTGTTTGGCTTTATTTAAAAAAAAAAAAGTCCCCCCCCCCCCCCCCCCCCCCCCTTCTGCTTGCTTTAATGACTAAAATAGTGGCCGTTTTTGTTTTTGTTTTTGTTGTCCTACTGCTTTCTCCTGTTGCTGCAGAGCCAGCACAGCTAAGAGAATGAGGCCAGATCTATACTACAGACCTATATCAGTATAGCTGCATCGCACAGGGGTGTGAAAAATCCACACCTCAGGTGACTTAGTTATACTGACCTAACCCCTGTGTAGACAGCACTGTGTCAATGGGAGAGTGTCTCCCATTGACGTGGCTATCGCCTCATCGTGAGTTGGATTAACCACGCCAAGGGGGAAAACTCTCCTGTCGGCATTAGTAGTGTATTCACTAAAGTGTTACAGCAGTGCAGCTGTAGTGCTATATGTGACAAGCCCTCAGTTGAGTATAGCCTTTTTCTAAAATGGACCATAATAAACATTTGTTAATGTGCAGTCAGTTACATATGCAGACCTGTTGCACATAATAAAATTGCACAAGTGTCAGGCATAAGATAACCTGCTGATGTTATTTGTGGCTGTTTGTTTGAAAGTGAACTTAAGGCTTAATTTGTCACAGGATGATTGTGGGGCATGCCAGTCTTTTTTATTTTTCCTGTATGCTGACTACTTTACATGGATTGCATAGATATTGTTGAAGTAATGCACTACAATACCATTTTAAGGGTTATTCAGATTAAAAAAATGGTCTTAAATTAATAACTTTTATTTTGTTCTAGTTAGTAAGGTTACAGTTGAGGTCTTAAAGATTTGTCCTTAAAGTAGGCCTTGATGTCTAAACGCAGTATTTCTAGTTGATCACGCAGTACATTGTTAAACTGACAAGCTAACAATAAAAATGCAAGTCAAATTTGACTGTTGCCTCGAAATTGGAAGGGAGGACTTGCCTTGAATGTCTATTTTAATAATTAAATGCTATTTCAAAACACATGTTGCATCACATGAAACCTAAATCAACACAATTCAGTTATTGAAATTGGATGCTCAATACTGTGAGCACAGTGGATCGTGTAGCGATCATAGAATATCAGGGTTGAAAGGGACCTCAGGAGGCCATATAGTCCAACCCCTGCTCAAAGCAGGACCAATCCCCAGATAGTTTTTTGCCCCAGTTCCCTAAATGGCCCCCTCAAGCATTGAACTCACAATCCTGGGTTTAGCAGGCAATGCTTAAACCACTGAGCTATCTGCATATTTTGCTATTGTCATTTAGTTGGTAGTTTACTGAAGTTTGTAATTCTTTCCTTGAACCAAAATGTTGAAGAATTTCAAAAAAACAAAATAAGCATTAAGCTGCAGAACTAATTTGGTATAGAGACGTGTTACTGGGCTTTGATTATCCTGAGTTAGCATGTTTTTTGTCTGTCTTCCCATAGCATTTCAGGCTTATTCTAATCTTAAAGATGCTTGTGTAATAAATCAGTACAACTTCTGTTTTTAAAATGGCTTTTTCATGTTGACGCTAATAAGGTATTGTCTACTTCAGCTAGCTTCTCAGGATCAGTTTTGCCCAGTATAAACTAGATTAAGTGGCTGGGAGTTTGAACTTCTGCCATTGCATTGACTGACTGGACATGGGCTTCCTGTTTCTGACTGTAGAACTAATTAACGATTTAAAAAAAAAAATCCTTATGATCTTGGAGTTAGAAATACTTCCATAACCATTCCAGCTGCAACAGCTCAACCACTATGTTAAGCACAGTATCTGGGAATGGAAAGGCATGTCACTTGATATGAAATCCCCCTCTTTCTATGCTAGGCTGTACATATGTTGGTGTTCCCTGAAATATTCCCCCAAATGCTTCACCAGTAAAGAAAAACAATTTGTCATGCATCCTATTTAGGAAACTTATTGGCTTGTTTCCACCTGCTGGAGAAAGGAAACCATTTGTTGCTTAGTATTGCCTAAAGTGAAATTGTTTAAAGGGACTAATCTTTCTCCCTTCTCTAAACTTGTAGAGAAGCTACTTTGAAGGAGGTGGCCTTCTGGTAAGCAATAGTCCTACTACCTACTTGACATCAGAATGAGGTGGCCTGATTGCTAATCATGCTCTTGAGTCAACTTTGTTAACAGTGATAATTGGAGAGCTCTGCTGGCAGCTTGCTAGTTTTCCAACTGATGCTAGCTCTGTTGGTCATACATGAGCACTAAGTAGAAACTGCTTATGTAGTCCAGCTGGGACTACCAGTGAGGCTTTAAGCTGTTTGTGATTGTTGGGTTTGTCAGGCCCCCATGAACACCAGATCTTGTCCAGGAGCAGTGCCGGTGAAATGTTATGGTACCACTATCTGGTGTTCGCCATCTCTGCATCCAGAACTTGGTGTTTGGTTACTATAACCTACTAACCATTTTGCCTATTTTTAGATTTTTGGTTCCCAGAAAAAAAGTTTGGAAACCACTGTTCCAGGAGAATCTCAATAGAATCCTGGGCTCCCAGGAGCAAAGATGTGGAGGACCCCTTCTTTTATAATAAATCTCGGCACTCCTTAATTAGGTCTCGTCTTCGGCAGGCATGACTACTGAATCCTCTAACTGGAGACCCGAGGAGGTAGCTAAAATTTTGATCGTGGAGACTAAAAACTGATGTGAAAGTTCCTGCACTTGCTCATTAACTAGGGTTACCATCATCCAGCAATCAAAAAAGAGGACGGGAGGAGCCCCGCCCCGTCCTGCCCTAGCCCCGCCCCTTCCCCTCCCACTTCCCCCCCCCCCCAGAACTCCCAACCCCCCCCTTGTCCCCTGACTGCCCCCTCCTGGGACCCCTGCTCCTAACTGCCCTCCAGAACCCCACCCCCTACCTAAGCCTCCCTGTTCCTTGTCCCCTAACTGCCCCCTCCTAAGACCCCCCCAATACCCCCCAGGACCCTACCCCCTACCTGTACCCTGACTGCCCAAAACCTTATCCACACCCCCACCCCCAGAAAGCCCCCCCCAAACTCCCGACCCCCCCGTCTCTTGACTGCCCCCTCCAGAACCTCCCTGCCCCTTCTCCGA
>NC_048306.1:71315419-71376982 GCF_013100865.1 Trachemys scripta elegans | reverse complement strand
CCCCACCCCCAGAAAGCCCCCCCCCGAACTCCCGACCCCCCCCAGTCTCTTGACTGCCACCTCCCTGCCCCTTCTCCGATCCCCTGCCCCCCTTGTTGTTGGCCTTTCTTCACCTAAAGTCTAGTGAACTTGCTCAGAAATTGCCTGAGCCGCTGGGCAGCAGCGGGGGAGAAGCTCCAAACTGCCGGATGCAGGGAGGGAGGGAGGAGGAGGAGCCCTCTCTGGCTGAGTGTTGGAGCCCCAAGTAAGTGACACCGGCCGGCTGGCAGCACTGTTAGCCTTGCATGCTCTGCATGGGGGGGGGGGGGAGTCCGGACATTTACAAATTCCCCCCGGACGCTATTTTTAGCTTAAAAAGCCGGACATGTCTGGGGGAATCCGGACGAATGGTAACCTACATTAACTAAAGGTCTCTGATTATAAGGGGAACACAACGAAGTTTTGGGTCAGGGCAAAATCATATGAACAAAAGGAAATCTTTAGTATAACACTTGAGCAGTGACACTGAGGCCTTAGATTGTATCTGTCTAAACTCAGAGTATGAGCCTGTCCTGAGACCCTGAAACAGCTATTAAGTATAGGAGATGGTAGCGGCTCAGTGGAAGAAATGTACCTAGATGCTTGTTTTGTTTTATTATATATAACTTAGAAAAATCCCTTATGCTATGCTGGATAGTGAGTGGGGCTGAACTGGAAGCATTGTGGCAGGATTACAGTTAGTAATCTTAAAAACCATTTATATATATGTAGACTCCCAAAATGCACCAGACAACGAAAATATCAGCACACATTTGAACTTCAGTGGTAGTAAATATCACTTGCAAGGTGGGAGTCTCTTCAGACTGATTTGGTTTAAGGATCCATGTAAGGTGAGCAGCATGAGGGACAGAATGAGGTTCAACATTGTTTTAGAATTGGGAATAGGTAGAGGCTTGCAGGAAAAAGTAGCTGCTATCCAGGCTTTCTAAGTAGAGTGGAGCTCTGCTTCTCTGGGTCTGAATTGCTTTGCATGGCATCTGCCTTCTCCTGTTGCATATCTTCTAAGTTATTTGGAATGGAATTCTTCCTCTGTGACATCCAACCTTTTCAATTTGAGAGCCAATATATATATATTTTTTTTAATTTTAATTTTTTGGAAATATTTCCTACATAAAATATTTTCATTGCTGCTTGTGGTGGGGTTGTAGCCGTGTTAGTCCCGATATGCAAGAGATAAGCTGGGTGAAGTAGAATTTTTTTTTTTTTCTTTCTTTCTTGGATCAGTTTCTGTTGGTGAAAGAGACAAGGCAAGAAGACTGTTTAAGGAATTGTTACCTCCTGCAACAGATGTCAGAGTCCTGTTCCAACCGCAGCATTGTTCCACCGCCTAGCAGAAACTAGGTATATCTCCATATAATAATAATCTGGGCCCTTGCAAGTCAGTTTGTGGTGAAGGAAGAATTAGTGACCTGAGTCAGAATATATGCTGAGAGAATCGTGCCCTATTTTTACTTACACCCATGTGTACATGTCCATGTGCATGCATTTACATGCACCTAGACACGCGTACACATCCTGGAATGAGATGGCCAGACAACTTTCAGTGCAATTGCTTCTTGCAGGAACTTCAGCACCATTGCCTGATTCCAGAAAGCAACTCTGCTTCAGAAATTGATACTAGCCCAGGGGTAGGAAGCAAACATGCTTGCTGATGCTGTTTCCTCTCTTAAGAGGGCTCTACTAAAAAAAAACTTGGGCATAACTAAAATTACCAACAACAAATTTTAAGTATCAATACCAGTATTAAACCTCAAGAAATACATTTTAAAAAAAAAATCATGATTTTTTGAAGGGAGCCAAAGACTAAAGTGCCACCCCTCCTTACCCACACACACTAATTTTTGCAAACCCCCCCCATTCCCCCTCCCGCACGTAGCCTGGGTGAGACAAATATTGTTGTCAGCTCTCCAAAACTTATTGGGTTATTGTCATTCTTGCCCAGCTGAAGGAGTTTTTGCCCTTGCATCTGCCTATCCTCTCCCCAGCAGTTCTGCCCCAACTCTCACTCTCCCAACCTCACCTTTACTCTCTTCGGTTCCCCATCTCCACTCCCAAGCCAGGTGGCACACTGTTCCCAGGCTGAGTATTGCATGGGGGAGGGAAAGGGGGCAGAAGAACTGTCCTGTTCATGTTGCTCCCGCCTTCCTCTCTCTCTCTCCTATGAGAGTGGCTGTGGGGAGAGAGAGCACAAGAGTTCTGCCTACAGCAGCTTTGATTGCCCCACTTCCTGGGTGGATTAACCAGACACGCAGTCATGGAGAAAGCTAAATTCTCTGGGTTGGAGTGTCTCATGTCATTGGAAAAACTGGTGCCAGTCTAGCTCCCACCAGAGTCATGTCTCTTGGGGTGGGAGGGGACCACCGGGGTTGGCAACACTGCAATACTTGCTCACATGCTGAGAACAAACATAACAGAACCACCTGCAAGTGCCTTCCATAACAGTGTATTCCATTTCTCTGGGAGTCCTGCAGTCTAGATCTCTAGCAGCCTTGCCTCTAGGTGACGTTGGGAGAATCTTTTATGCATTCTCCATAGGGAGAATTTTTACTCTGGATGTAAGTAGATAGTGTTAATGAAATGGCTGTGGACAAAATATACTCTTAGTGTACAAGCAGCCAGAAGAAATTTTGTCACTATTTAGTCATGTAGCTGGAAATCTTATACAGTCTCCCCCATGAAGAACAGCTCAGGTTTGTGGGGGATTCCCCCCCCCCTTTCCCCCTTCTTGCAGAGGAGGGGGAATGCATCAGAGCCATGCTTCTGAAGGGAAACTTGTGCATTAGTTGAACACTATACAGTTGACCTACTGTGACTTGGCAAATGCTTCAAATGAAAGATTAGTTAACTTCAGTCTGTGTAGTGCTGGTGGTTTTTGGGGAAATCAGTGTGGTAGTTCTCTTGCAGATAATCTCTAATATTGTGAGGTAGGGAACAATGTAGGAGTCCTGTGCCTAAAGCTAATCCCAGTCTGAGTTATACAGAGACACTGCGATATGCTGCAGCTGCACTAACAGACAAGAGTTTCTAGCATCAGTCTTCCTCTAGTCTAGGGTTGTGATCAGATTACAGTGCGACATGGAAATCTGGATCTTGCAAAATCCATGTGAGCAGTTGATATCCTAAGGAAGAGAGGGCAAAAGCTTGTGAAAGGCGCTGGGAACGTTGGTGTTCTATAACAGGCATGAGAAATCTAAGTGGTCAAGGTCGGATTCACGAAGACTAATGTTGAATGAGATGCATAACACTACTTTTAATAATCTCTAGTACTGGTTTTGAATATCTGCTATTCAAAATACCTCTCACTAATATGAAAACACAAGCTTTTAAAATGACTTCAGTGGCTGCGCTAAGTGCTGAGCTATGCTTCAGCACTCAACTCTCAAAATCTGAGCTTAAAAATACCCCTTAAAACTATCATACTTTAATACACCTCTACCCCGATATAACGTTGTCCTCAGGAGCCAAAAAATCTTACCGCATTATAGGTGAAATCGCATTATATCAAACTTGCTTTGATCTGCCAGAGCGTGCAGCCCTGCCCCCCTGGAGCGCTGCTTTACTGCGTTATATCCGAATGTGTGTTACATTGGGTCGTGTTATATCTGGGTAGAGGTGGATCTGTTTTATCAGCTACTGCAGTCCAAGTGGTGGTTTGAAGTTGACACTTTGGGCCTTATCCAGTTTTCCTGTCCTTTCTGCTTTCATATAAGTAATGCTATATTCTTTGTGGCAGCTGTTTTGCCTGCAAATCCTTTTGATTTTTAAAATTATGGATGGAGTCATAAGTAAAAATACGTTTACTGACCACAGTTCAGTTGCTATCCGCTTGCTTACGTAAACACAAAATAGCATAACTTGCCACAATATGAGGTGCTCCTCTTTCTCTGTTTACGAAATGAGCAAGCATGAATCTCAAAATATTTCTGTCCAAGGATGTTGGCAGTGCAGTGTGGGGTCTTTCTCTTTTGAGGTCATTGGCAAAGCTGTATTTAGAAAGTCAAAGATATCTGTGAGAATGTTGTAGGCTTCCCAAGATTAAGTATAAAGGAATCACGTTACACCTCTACCCTGATATAACGTGACCCGATATAACATGAATTCGGATATAACGCGGTAAAGCAGTGCTCCGGGGGGGGGCACGCATTCTGGCAGATCAAAGCAAGTTCGATATAACACGGTTTCCTCTATAACGTGGTAAGGGTTTTTTTTTTTTTTTTTTTTTTTTTTTTTTTTGGTCTCCCAAGGACAACTTTATGTCAGGGTAGAGGTGTACCTATCTTACTTGAGTAAGCATTTCTTGAGTTGATTATCTTAAGGTAACTTTCTCTCTATCAATTGTAAATTCAGTGCTCCCAACAACTTTAAAAACAGATCAGATTTCATCTGATCTCCGAACAAGAATTTCTGGCTAATGACTGGGTCTTGTATGCTGAATGGTTATGTTTATCTAAGTCACCCATATATGAAGAAGTTTAACATTTTAAACTACTGTACTTGTAAAGTATCTCTCTTCCCGCTTTAATCTTGCGCATCCCTTCTTCCAGGAATTGGCAGCAATACAACTGTGCCACCTCCCTCCATAAGGAAGTGTACAGTTTCTCGGAGACTTGTTTAGTTGTCAACTTAATAATGTATGTAGGTACCACTAAAAATAATGCATTTCTCCCTAAATGTTTATAAATGCTGTGGATTTTAAACAGTCCATATCCTACCTCTTTCCATGAAAGCATCACAAAAAAATAAATGCTCTTTTCTAGAAAAAACTCTAATCTAGAATGTCATGTTGACTAAATGTAACTAATACGTACTGACAGTGGATTTGATTTAAATCAAATTGATTTAAATCACTAGTCAGGAAGACTCTATTTAATCATGGTTTTCTACATAAAAGTGCGTTCTTGTTGGTTGTTATAACCTTAATACATATTCTTCACAACTCAGAGATGTAGGTTTCATTTTTAGAAGGTACACACTATACATTTTGAAACAGTGATTTATTTTGAAAACTTTTCAGATTAGTTTTACAGCTATATCAGAAAATGAATGATTGTTTGGTTATTTCATTTACCAAAGGTAATTGGAGAAGATATTTATGAAGTTTTTGGGAGGTGAACTATCTCCAATTCAACAGATTAATCCTTAATATTTGGGAGGATTTTCTTGCCATGCTGTATTAGGAGGAGAACATCACCAGACAGACATTTAAACGGTTTTATTTAATTTTTTAACAATATTATGGAGTCTGGATTTTTTCTTCAACCGCAAACATATTTTAACAAAACAAGCATATCTCCCTTGCTTCTCACATTTATCTCCAGATTTCTTCTTTGTCCAGATCTTTTCTGCCCCAACAATTTCTATTCATTGAACTTTTTGAAACTTTGCACTTTTAGAGAGAGGTAAGGGATTGACTCTCTGTACACAAATTTGCAGAGGGACAATAGAATTGAGGTCTGTTATTTTTCACCTCTCTGTATATTATTTATTTTAAAACATTTTTGCTGTTAACAAGCATGTTACCTCTGGAGACACAAATCCATAGTTTGAGAACGGCAAAACTAAGCATCTCTGATGCTATCTTCTAGACTGAGCACTGCATCCCATTGGGTAGATTAACCTAAGTAATCTATACAGAAGCCTGTGGAACCCCATAAGATTGGGTACCTAATCCATGAACTATTGGAACTCATTTATAAAACTTTTTCTTAAACATTACATGAATATAGTCTCATACTATAGAATTAGAATTTATAATCCCTATTCTATGATGAGATACATTTTAGCTCAAAGGTAGTTTTAATTAAGAAGTTTTTTTTTCCTCAAATCTGCTTTAAATAAATCTGTGTGTGTGGTGTGTTTGTGTGGTGGTGTTTTTTTTTTTTTTTTTTTTTTTTTAATAATCCAACCTGCATACTGAGCAATAATGAGACTCTAAAAGAGAACATCACTTGACTTGGAACAGACTTAAGCCGTCCATTCCATGAAGACACTTTTCTTACTTAATAATGTGGTATCTTCAGGAATCCTTTTCTGTGTCTAAGTGTATTGACTTTTTTTTCTTACAGTGAATGGTAGTGTCTAGAAAGGGTATGTCCCTTCAGGAGAGAGGTGCCAATGTCCAACCGGCCTAATAACAATCCAGGGGGGTCACTGCGACGTTCACAGAGGAACACTGCCGGGGCCCAACCACAAGACGACACATTAGAAGGAAGGTAAGATCGCTATTACCTACAAGTATATTTGAGAAACTCTGAACAAAAGGCATATATATTAGTATGTAAATACAGCATGACTTGATGCTATTAAATTCAGTCTTTCAAGTTCTGTAATCCTAATAACTGGAATTGCTGTGACTTCATAAATGTTTTTCCTCAAATTACAGCTGCAGTGCTGTTGTAGGCTGAAGTGATCAGGTGAAGTGTAAAATACGGAATCTGGTTATATGTAATCTTCCAGCTAGCATGAAATCTAGACATAGTGTGAAAATATATAATTTGCTCTCCTGAGCCACGTAGCCCAAGAGTGATTGTGAACTCCCAAAAAACAGAATCCATCCAGACTACCCCGAAAAAATTTATTTACATATCTCTATTACAGCAGGTAGACAATGTAAACACCAGGTTAACTTACTCCTTTAAATGGGACAAGTGACTGACATAATTTTTTCTCTTTTAACAAGTGAAAACAACTGCTTGTGTGGTGTCAAAGCATTTTATTGTGTGATAAGGCCTGTTTGATCTCAAATTAGATATTTGGCCACTTGATTAATTTCTCAAAACACCTCTTGTATTTAAGAACCAACTTACAAAGCTGACTAACAAGAGGACTGCTGCCTTGTGCTGTACACACAGGAAGAGTGTTTCTTAGTAGTCAAGGAGGCATTTGGTCACATTTTGGTCTACTAACACTAGTTTTGGTCTATCCACGATATAAACAGCAGTATGGTCGACAGCTCCTTGGTTAGCTGTTCCTTTTTGACCAGGACAAGGAAATCCAGGTTCACTTTGTTCAAGATGTAACTTTAGCCATCAATAAGGCACTTTGGACCCCAAGGAACAAGAATCTGTCTTCAAGATAGAACTCGTCTTAAGTCCTAGTCAGACATTGCCTTTGCCAGCACCACACAACGTTGGTGCCTGAATTCGTGGCACTGTCAGGCAAGGATTTGGGGCAATTGTAAACCACCTTATTAGCAACCACACTGGCAGCAAAGACCAATATTGCCCCCTCACCAAGGCAGGGGAGATCCAAACACCAGGCTATATAGACTCCTCACACTGATTTCCCCTCTTCCATTCCTAGAACACCAGGGGAAGCACTAAGCTGGCTCATTCAACAAGGAGATGTGATGCTTTCTCAATGTGTGGCTCTGTACTCAAAAGGTACAAGACATTTTCAGTACCTATATCTGACAATTCTGGCAACTTTGAATCACCAGCATCGACATTGGTACTAGTACTGACATCAGCATGGATAATAGAAACCTTTAATGGCTGGCTGATTTCAATGTGCGAAGAGGTTGCTATGTTTCTGGCACTGATGTCATAGCCCTGGTCTCTTGGTACCACAGTCACCTTAAATTTGAGTATCACCTCTGCAGGAAGCTTACTCCTCTCCTTCAACCAGGGCACACTTTCTCTCCACTTTATCAGGGAAACTTTTTCTCTTTGATCACACTAATCAATGAGAGAGCCTCTCTACAGACCAGGGACTTGAATTTCAGAGCCCAGTCTCATCCACTTCAGGCATGACAATGGCCTGGCCAATCATACTGGAACCAGCCTTATCCCTATAATGCTCCACCTTGACCCTGTTGGATGTACTGGGGACCTACATTCAGGAGTTGCCCTGCATCCTATTGGTCAAAAAAATATAGGAAGTTCTTTGAGTGCTCGCTCATGTCTATTCCATTCTGTGTGTGTGCAGGCCCACATGTACAGTTGGAGATATTTCCTGTAGCGGTATCTATGGGACCAGCTGTGGTGCCCTCCGGAGTGCTAAGCTCATGCGGCAATATATCAGGTGCCACCAGCCCTACACCCTCTGTTCCTTCTTACTGCCCATGACCGTTGTTTGGAGCATCTGGTCTTGCTTAGCAGGAGCATTAGAGGTTCTTCACTGTTTAGACCAGTCTCCTTTGTGTTTAGTTAGCTGTTCAGTGTTCTAATAGTAGTTTAGTAGTTAGAGTCCCGGCTGGGACTTTGTCCCGGAGTGGGGCATGCCCAGCTCTCCAGGCTTCAAGCTATGTCCTGAATGCAGCCAGCTGATGACCATCAGTGACCCTCATGATAGCTGTTTAAAGTTCTTGGGGGAGTCGCATAGAAAAAAGTGCCGGATCTGCAAAAATGTTTGTCCCTGGACTTAGAGTGGGACATTCGATTTTGAGGGCCCTTCTCATGGAGGCTGATCTGTGCCTGGCATCAGAGCCCTTGCACTCTGACTCCATGCCCGGTACTTCAGTATCGGCATGCAGTGCACTGCCGGTAGCAGAATCCACCCAGCACTGTTCCCCCTTACTGGTACCAAAGAAGCAGTCTGTCGACTGGTCCGCAGGCACCACACAAGAAGGAAACTTCAGGCACAGGACCTGTTACGGAGGCTGTCAGAGCTACCGCTATGGTCTGACCCCCTGCCCCAGCCAGGGACCTGCCTCCAACTCCAGGGAGTGGTAGGGGGTGAGGGCCATCTGTGCCTGAAGTGGGCCCGGTGGCCAAAGAACAGTTAGGCTGGCTGACACAGCAGGCACCTGGCCATATGGCGGATCCCGCCAAGACACTGGTACCGATGATCAGGTCAGTTATGGAACTGCCCTCAAAGACAGTGGAGTGTCCCCATCCCTGGACTGCAAACATCGTTCCCCTTTGTCATGGCCAAGGATCCCGATACCGCAGCCTCGGTCTCCGGCCAGGAGGCCCAGATCTACAATGCCACAGTCCCCACCAACAAGACATGGGACTCTGGAGTCACGATGCTGATCCCTGTATTCATAGTACTGTTGGTCCTCCCGCCAGAGATCGCCAAGGTGCTGATTGCCATTGCCTCGCAGATCTCCCAGGCATCAGTTCCCTCCAGTATGGGACCATTCCTGATCATGGCACCAATCCACCGGGGCCCTGGTACCATTCTTTGGGCAGGCACCAGCCCTGGCTGCCTCCATACCAGTCGCCAATGAGGGTCAGTCAGCAGACTCAGGCTTAGACATCTCCACCCTGGTCACCAGAAGGACAGTGGTCTGGGTCAGAGGGCTAGTTCAGCCCCCCCATAAAGGGAGAATCATCTCCTTGCTGGGAACCCACTAAGATGCCTGCAGTGCTGGCAGGGGGTCGAGGGCAATGGCCCGCCCAGTGGCAATAATAGAACCCTTGGGTGTATCTGTTCTACCACTGCTCCTTCCAGGCTGCATCAGACAGGCTACCCCCAGTGCAGCTGGCACCAGAGTTGGGGCATGGTGACAAATCTGAAGTGGCAACTTCACTGGAGGCCCTAACGGCCACAGAGCAGTCCAATGGAGCAAGGGGACGCCACCCTCCGGCGGTGTAGTTGTCCTCGTCATCCCTGGACGAGGTGGTGATAGGGGTCTTGCAAACCAATAGCTCCCCAATGACTTTCAGAGGGTGGCTGCCAACCTAATTTGGAGGTCAAGGAGCTAGCTGAAGAGTCCGACCTCTTCAATGTCCTCCTCCTTCTCCACCTCAGCCCAGGTCGCATGGCTCATTCGCCCAGGGGTGCTGAAAATTGCCAAGTTTGTATGGCAGACCCATCTTCTGTTCTGCTCACATCCAAGAAGGTGGAAAAGTACTATGCTCCCACAAAGGGGGTTTGAATACCTGTACATGCACCCTTCCACAGGGTCCCTGGTCGTGTCTGCCGTCAACGAGAGGGCCAGGCGAGTGGCACCCCCAAGAATAGAGATGCCAAGAGGCTGGACTTTGTTGAATAAATCTTCCTACCAAATGTCAGCCTCCAATTTAGGACATCTAACCAGCAGGCCCTACTTGGCAAATACAATTTAAACCTCTGGGACTCCATCAGCAAGTTCAAGGAGAGCCTCCTACAGGATTGGGCTCAAGAATTAGCTACCTTGGCAGAAGAGGGCAAGTCTGGCCAGAGGTGCCCTCCAGATGGCCTGGGATGCCAAGGATTCGCTGTCCAGGGTGGTCACTGCTGGCATAGCCGTGAGGCGCAGCTCCTGGTTACAGACCCCTAGGCTGTCCCAGGAGGTGCAAACTACTCTCCAGGACTTGCCTTTCAAGGGAAGGGGGCTGTTCTCTGAGCTAACTGATGCAAGGCTCCATGGCCTCAAAGACTCCTGGCCCCCCTCCGCTCCTTGGGCCTGCATATTCCTCAGCAGGTTAGAAAACTGTTCTGCCCCCCACCTCCTCTGCTGTCATTGAGACCTTGGGGTGCCCCTCGGTCTGGCTCCTATAACCAGGACAGAGGCTGGTTTTAAGCGATGCCACCAGTAGTCATCTCATCTCCCTGCCCAGCCTAGTCCTTCCAGGGACCAAGGCATCCAAAAGCAGTCATTTTGAGGGTGTGCCCGAGGAAGATGCCCCAGTCAATGTGCCAGATCTGCTCCTTGTCTTCCTCAACCGCCTCTGACCTTTCTAGTCAACTTGGTCCCATATCACATTGGACCAGTGGGTGCTGCACAGTTTTGTCAGGCTATGCCCTGCAATTTATAGCCAACAAACCTTTCCAGCCCCCTTCTCCGTTCCTCTTCGGGTACCCTTCTCACGAGCAGCTCCTCATTCAGGAGGTTGAAAACCTTCTGTACCTGGGGGCAGTGGAAGAGATTCCGTGGAACATGGAAAGAAGAGGATTCTACTTCTGCTACTTCCTAATTCTGAAGGCAAAAGGGGGCCTCAGACCTATTCTAGACCTGCATCGCCTCAAGTCTCTCAAGAAGTTGAAATTTCGCATGGTCTCCCTGGCCTCCATCCCCTCCTGGATCCAGGAGACTGGTATGCCGCCCTTGATTTAAAGGATACATACTTCCATATTTCCCTTTTCCTAGGGCACTGGCACTTTCTCCACTTCATACTAGGTCAGTGCCATTTCTAGTTCACGGAGCTGCCCTTCGGTCTCTCGTTGGCCCCAAGAGTGTTCAGAGTGTATAGCGCCAGTGGCTGCTTACCTGCGACTTCGGGGAGTCTAAATCTACCCATACCTCGACGATTTGTTGGTTGATAAGGGGCTGGTCAGATCAGGTACAGCAGCATCTTGATCTGGTCTGTTACACCGGTCACAACCTGGGCCTAATAATAAATGAGAGAGTCAATTTTAACTCCAGTGCAATGCATTGCACTGATCGGGGCGGTACTCTACTCTAGCCAGAGTTTTCGTCCCTGAGACTTGATTCCAAGCCATGGTGGACTTCATCCTGTCTCTGCGTGCCCAACCGCTCACCACCACCCACACATGCCTGGGAATGTTAGGGCACATGGCGGCATGCATTTATGTGGTCTGGCACACACCACTCAGTCTCAGGCTCCTAGCAGCATGGCTGGGGTCGGTCTATGTCCCCAGCCGGCACAGCATGGACTAGGATTCTGGACAGCCTACTGTGTTCTCTCATCTGGTGGCAAGATCCCACATCTGTGCTGGAAGGAGTCCCCTTTGTGGCCCCAGTCTCATCAATGACTCTCTTGTATCTGACACTTCGGACGTAGGATGGGGAGCCCATCTGGGCAATCTCAGTATGCAAGGTTGTTGGTCTAGTCATGATTGGTCCCTGCACATCAACATCCAGGAACTCAGGGCAGTTTGCCTAGCCTTTCTGCCTCCCGTACAAGACATGGTGATTCAGGTCCTGATGGCCAGTCTTCTATATCAACAGGCAGGGCAGAGCCCTCTGCAAAGAAGCTCTCCGGCTCTGGAACATCTGTCTGCAGCACAACAGACATCTCATAGCCTCTGACCTCCCAGGGGCCTAGGATGCTTGGGCATGCTGCCTCAACAGGACTTTCTTGTCTCACGCTGAGTGGTTCCTTCACCCAGATGTGATCAGTTCTATCTTCCACAAGTGGGGACCTCCCTGGGTGGACCTATTCGCATCCAGGCAGAACAGGAAATGCCACTTTTTCTGCTTGTTTCAGGGCATGGACGGAGGATCACTATCAGACGCCTTCCTGCTCCTGTGGTCAGGGGCTTGCCTCCAGTGCCATTGCTGACCAGGGTCCTCATGAAGATTAAGCAGGAAAGGGTGAAGGTCATCCTCATAGTGCCAGCATGGCCACACCAACACTGGTTCAGCACTCTGCTGGACCTCTTGGTGGCGACCCCTTCCAGCTGCTGCTCAGAACCACAGTAGTCTTCTGGACCCAAACCTGGTGGCACTGCATCTGACAGCTTGGCTGATGCGTGGCTAAAAGTGCAGGAGGGGCAGTGGTCAACCGAGATCCAGAGAGTCCCAGTTGAGAAGTAGAAAGGTGACTCTGGTGGAGGGCTACTTGGCCAAATGGAAGCAGTTCACCTGCTGGATGGCAAATAAAGGTGTCTGTCCTGAGCAAGTTTCGTTGCAACTCATTCTAGACTACCTCTTTTTAAGGGAGTGGACTCACCCCTGCGGCGCCTCCTGCTGGTCGTCCTTGGGAATTAGCTCTTCTCCAGCCTTCGGAGTGCCCTCTGTAGGCTGGTGTCCCGCTGCTGCTTGGCCCCAGTGACCCTCCCTGGACTCCGGTGTCCTGTTCTTTGGGGTACTTCCCCCTGGCAGTAACTCCTCTTTCTCCCAGGGTCTCCCTACCCAGGGGAACCCCCAACCCTCTATCCTCACCTTGCCTCAGTCATGGGCTACTGCCAGTCACCAATTAGCCCCCGGGCCCTGGGGCAGACTGCAGTGTCAGCCACTCATCATAGGCCAGGTTGAGTTTCGACCTGCTGCCTTTGCCTACCCTGGGCTGCCCTCTGCTAGGCTGGAGCCTGGGACTTTCCAGGCTGGAGCCTCCCCAGCTCCTCTGCCTTTCCCCAGCCCTGCTCCGCTCAGGTCCCTGCAGCCAGGTCCCTCCCTCTCAGAAGCTAGAGGGAATCTGTTTGGGCTCTTGGCTCACAGCCTTTTTATAGAGGTCAGCTGTGGCCTGATTGGGGCGTGGCCCAGCTGCAGCCACTTCCCAGTCAGCCTAGTTTAGCAACTCCCAGCCACAACCTTCCCCCAGGGCTGTTTTAAGCCCTTCAGGGCAGGAGTGGGGTAACCACCCCGCTACACTCCTGCATCTCAAACTCCAGGACTTGTTGCTCTCATAGATCAAAGTTGATCTAGCAGCCATCTCAGCCTTCCACCTGCCGCTCGAGGGCAGGTCAATTTTCTCTCAGGATATCACAGCCAAATTCCTTAAGGCCCCAGAGAGCCTTTGCTCACACATCAGGGATCCTGTTCCTCTGTGGGACTTGAATCTGGTGCTGTTGTGGCTCACAGATCCCCCTTTTGAGCCTTTGGCTTCCTGTTCTCTCCTGGAAGGTCACGTTCCTGGTTGCAGTGATGTTGGCCCACCGGGTATCTGAGATTTGGGCACTCGGTTCAGAACCTTCTTACAAGGTCTTCTACAAGGACAAGGTCCAGCTAAGACCGCATCTAGCCTTTCTTTCCAAGGTAGTCTCTCAATTTCCTTTGAGCCAAGACATTTACTTTTGGGTAGTCTTCTTTCCGAAGCTGCAAAAGTCCAAGGAGGAGTGCAGGCTACGTGCCCTGGACATCAGGAAGGCTCTGGCCTTCTACGTTGGCAGGACCAAACCATTCCGTAAGTTGATGCAATTATTTGTCGCTGTGGCTGAAGGGATGAAAGGTCACCCTGTATCTGCACAGAGAATTTCTTCTTGGATTGCTGCCTGCATTCACTTCCGCTATGATCAAGCGAAGGTGCCGCCCCGGCGATTGTCACTGCCCACTCTACCAGGGTGCAGGCCTCTTTGGCAGCCTTTCTGGCCCAAGTGCCTTTTCTGGACATCTGTAGGGCAACCCACGTGGTCATCGGTCCATACCTTTACGTCCCATTATGTGCTTATCCAGCAGGCCCAGGACAATGCTGGTTTCTGTAGAACAGTACTGCAAGCCGCTAAGGTGTGAACACTGAGCCCACCTCCATAGATACTTCTTGTGAGTCACCTAGAATGGAATCAATATGAGCAAGCACTCAAAGAAAAAACTATCTATCCTTTCATAACTGTTGTTCTTTAAGATGTGTTGCTCATGTCCATTCAGCACCCCTTGTCAGACCATTATCTGTACACCAGGAACAAGAACAGCTGGCAAAGGAGGAATAGGCTGGTCTTGAGCCTTTTGAGCAATGCCTTTTCAGCCCTTTCCAATGACCTATCATCTTCTCCTGATGTCACTTTCTTCAATTCCTGACTATGGAGATTTCCAGAAGTTTCTGAAAGAGCTCAGACCCTTGAAATAGAGACTTTGGTGATTGAAGATAAAGATTACTAACTTTTTGATACTTTGCATTCTTCAACTCCTGCCAGAATACCACTACCAATTAATGAGGATGAACCAACTAATATCTGGTAACGATGCTTGCAACTTTGGTCCAACCCCTTTTGGGGTACTGAGTGGAGAACAATCTTACACCGGCATAATACCAGGTTCATTAGTGGTTTCTCTAGTCCGTGAGAAGACCACAGTCTGAAAGGACCCCAGAAACAAAGTCCCAAAGATGTATCTTTTTATAAGAGGCTTCTTGGTCAGCATCATTTCAGCTACAAATATCAATATATCAGGCCTTGTTTACAAAGTACCCTATCCAAGTTGGTAACTTTATCTCCTCCCCAGCCAATGTCCTTCAGGAATCCAGAGCAGAGTTGAAAATCATCAATGGCAAAGATCTGAGTTTTGCATCAAAATCTCTACAGGCAACCATGGATGCATCAGATAATGGCTAGGTCCAGGGCCACTGCAGTAACTATGCACAGAGCATCATGGCTAAAATCTGACATTCCTAGTCTGGTGCAAAGAACAACTGAGAATTCTGCCCTTGAAGATTAGACTTAAGTACAGGCACTGACCACGTGTTAAATTTCTTAAAAGATTACAGGGCTACACTTAGCTCATTGCCCAACTCCAGCTGAACCCCAAATTACACACTTCCTAGATATCAAGGGAAAACCAGAGAGGACTCCCACTTACCCTTAGCAACAGTTTTGAGAGTTTCCACCTAGAAAAAAAGTTATCAATAGTCTTCCTCAGTTGCTGGCCAGTCTTCCTCTGCTTCCAGACAGCAGGTTTGAAGCAAGAGTCCGTGCTTAGATTAGACAAGAGCCATCCCCAAACCTAACATTGGGATACTGGCTTTCCCCTCCTTGTGCTTGGAGGGTAATGTTGACTGACCGATGGGTACTGGAAACTGTCAGGGCTAATTGATCCAATTCAGTTATTGTCCCTACCCACCCCTCTTGCCTGTCACTCTTCAGGGACCCTTCTCATGAAAAACCTAAAAAGTATCGTCTTGGTATGGCCTGGAAGCTATAAAAGAGGCTCCGTATACTCCTGGTATCGTTTTGTTCCCCAGAAAAATGGGTGTCTTTGTCCTGTCCTATATCTAAGGAGACTGAGTATTGAACAAATATATATGCAGTCTGACTGAGGCAAGCTTTGCCATCCTTATTAATCATCCCTTTAGGTTCAAGACTGGCTTGTGGCTCTCTTCCTCAAAGACTTATACTTCCTGTGTGCCAAATGAATTACAATATGGAAGTATCTGGGATTTGTAGTAGGACTCAATTATTAAGAATATAAGAACGGCCATATTGGGTCAGATCAAAGGTACATCTAGCCCTGTATCCTGTCTTCCAACAGTGGCCAATGCCAGGTGCCCTAGATGTAATGAACAGAGCAGGTAATAATCAAGTGATCCATCCCCTGTTGCCCATTCCCAGCTTCTGGCAAACAGAGGCTGGGGACACCATCCCTGCCTATCCTGGCTAATAGCCCTGTCCTCCATGAACTTACCTAGTCTTGGCCTTCACTACATCCTCTGGCAAGGAGTTGCACAGGTTGACTGTGCATTGTGTGAAGAAATACTTCCTTTTATTTGTAAACTTGCTGCCTATTGATTTCATTTGGTGACTCCCCTGGGTCTTTTTATGAGAAGGAGTAAATTACACTTCCTTATTTACTTAGACCTCTATCATATCCTCCCTTAGTCCTCTTTTTTCCTATTACTACCAATACAATACAAAGATCTACCATTTATGCTTTCCACAGCCCTGAGATAGGAAAGAAATGCCTAGCTATAGTGGCTACGTATTTGAAGAGGTAGGACATTCACGTATACTCTAATCTATTTTGACTGGTCAAAGGCAGACTTCATCAGGACAGCCCTGATCTGTCCTTCACCTGTTCAGGCACCCGGGCATCAAGGTAGATTACAAAAGTCTCTCAAATGATGGTCCATAGGCGTCATTTATCAACTCCAAATCAGCAAAAGCATGTCTTCCCAAGAACAGGTTTTACTCTGTTCAGATAATAACTACCAGTATCAAAAGGAATCCATCAACCACAGTAAGAACCTGCTTCAGATTTCTGCACCACATACAAGCTTACACATATATAACATTGTTAGCCAGAGTTCACCTACATGGACTTCAGCCAACCATGTAATGGATGTATCTCCCCCTGAGGTATCAAGTGAGTATGAGTTGTGGTCCCAGCTCTCATGGGCCACCAGTCCAGTGACTACATAGTCCCAAGAACATTCAGAAGGAGTACTCTTCACTTCCTATAGACACCGATCATAGATGCATTAGGAACAGGTTGAGGTGTACACACCTGGACCATGTCAAGATCTGAGGAACTTTGTTCCCAAAAAGGTATGACTGACATAAATGTTACAGAATTACTGGTGTTCAGATTAGCTTGCATAGCAATCCTAACTGTTCAAAAGAATTCTACTGTACAGGCTTTCAAACAACACATCTGTAATATGTCATGTAAACAAGCAAGAAGGTGCCCCCTCATCTCGGCAGGAGGCAATCAAGTTATGGACATGGTGTCAACATAGGTTTACCTTAATGTTTCATCTTCCAGGAATCAGCAAGAATTTCAGAGATTCTAGGCACAGTCCATTACCAGCTGTGAATAGTAGCAGAATTCCATTATCACGCCAGTATTTTAGTGGTGGGGAAATCCTGGTATAGATTTGCTTTGCTACCAAAGACAACACTTAGAGGTCCACACTCTTCTTCCAGTGAAGACATGATCCCAGAATCCTTGCAACCCCCCCCCCCCGCCCCACTTAGGATCAAGATCTCATGTAAGCATATCCACCCATTTTGTTGAATCCCAGAGTGATCTGCAAACACACTGATCTTGATGGATAACCCTGATAGACAGCTCTGGCTAATGTCTGTTCAGCCTCCTGTACTACTTGTAGACAGAATAGCTCCAGATTGTCTTCAAAAATATCACTTCATCCAGACCAGAAATCACTACATCCAACAGCCTGGATGCGGGATGGCTGAGTGCTACTGACTTCACTGTTGAAGTGCGAGAGATCCTGCAGTGAAGCAGAAAGCTGGCCATGAGGAGAAAATATTTCTTTAAATAGAAAAGATTTTCAATTTGGACAACCAACCACAACAGTGACCCCCTTGGAGGCTCTCTACCTAAAATCCTTGATTTTCTACGTTTAAAACACTCAGGACTCTCAGGGTATGTCTATACTGCCCGTTGGATTGGCGGGCAGCGATCAGTCCATCTCGTCTAGTCTAGACATGATAAATCAACCCTTGAGCACTCTCCCATCGACTCCTGTGCTCCTCCACTGCAAGAGATGCAGGCAGAGTCGATGGGGGAGTGGCAGCAGTCGACTCACCGCAGTGAAAACCCCGTGGTGAGTAGGTCTAAGTACATTGACTTTGGCTACGTTATTCATGTAGCTGAAGTTGAATAACTTAGATCGATTTGGTATACCAGTTTTTTATTTTATTTTTTTATATATATATGAGAAATTCATAACTTTTTTCCACTGAATCTCTTTTTTTTAAATCTAGATTGATTTGGAAATGTAAGTCATCCACTAATCTATGACGTTTATGAGGACTTTTTTTCCCTTATGGTCAGGCTATTCCGTAATTGTCCACTATGGGTTTTGTATTTTCTGTATATAGCAGCCAGTACCAGACGCTTAACAATAGTTGCACTACATGGATAACCGCCACTCTAGATCACACTAATCTGTATGGTCCTAAAAGCCCATGGGAGTTGTTATGCCAGGATGTAAAAAGGGAGGCGTGAAGATAAGGAGACCATATACAAGCTATACATAAACGTTCATCAAAAAAGAAAACTAGAGGGGCTATTTAAGAGGGTAGTGAAAGTAATCCATCAGACACAAATATTGGGGTGCATATGGAGTGGCTGCCCAACAGAGTTCTAGTCTCTTGTGTATATTAGGTTGCAAGGAATTCTCATGGTAATTGGGGGAATTAAAGTATTAACTTTTTTTATACAGAATTGTTAAAATATCATTTAAAGCTATAATAAACCGATGTGGGACTTGTAATTGAAAATTACACCTCTATTGCATGTCTACACTACCCTTTTGTTGGTATTACTCATGTCACTTTGGGGGGGAGGGGGGACTCCTGCCCCCGAATGACAAAAGTTACATGGACAGTGCTGTCCACATCAGCTCTTCTATGCTCTCTCCTGCTGGCATAGAGCGGGTACACGAACAAGCTTACAGTGGCACAGTTACAGTGGCACAGCTGTACCGATGCAAATTTGCTAGTGTAGACGTGGCCTTAGGCTTGAAAGACTTCTTAAAAGTAGCTAATCGAACACAAGTGGAATATAATCTAGACTCTGAAAAGACTCTAGACTTTGTCAAATCTGAACTGTTTCCTTTAGCATTTCTAGCAAGGTTGCTGTTTCATCCTGGGTGGAGAGTCCTTATGCTTAGCTTACAGCTTTGCAAAGCAACTACCACTTTACACATACTTCGCCACGGTGCACTGGATGCTACCGTTTAGGTCAGGGTAGTTAATAGGTGGACTACCGGTCAAATCTGGACTGCCAGATGCTTTTGAACAGACCCAGAAATCTCTTTATTTACTTATCATAGTTTTTAAATTTTCTCTGGAATCTAGACCTTGACCAAGAATTTGGACGTTAACCTAAACCAGGGGTAGCCTATTTTTTGTCATGATCTAATCTTGCTCACCGCTTGTCTTGAAGTTGGATACTACTCATGAGTTTCCTAGTGTCAAATATGTGTAAATCTGAGATGGGTTACTTTATACCCAATGCATGCTTTCTCCAAGTTGTCCTCTTGGGTTTAGCTCCTTTCTCTTGCGGTAGTGGTGACTAACTTGTATGATCTTAGACAACTTTCAAATATTTATTTCGTAAACTGTATTATATGATTTCTTGGAGCAGTTTCAAATAATTTGCCTTGTCTGCTTCCAGTGATGGCAGAGAACAAGAGATGGGATTAGAGGATTTTCAAATAGATTTATACAGTATATGTAACTCTAATTTTTGACATCTCACTCACATGTTACAAGTTGTGACAGCTTCTTACGTGCTTTGACTGCCCATGAATTAAAAATACTGCACATCCGTAGATGGTGCTTGCAAACTGATGTACCTTTAAAGTACATTATGAAAAGGTCACCTGCAATAGAGTACCCCAGCAACTCTGACTGCTCATTCTGTTGCATGGACTCATTTTAGTCACTTTCTGCATCCCTTCTTTGAGCCACCACTGTATTACCTTTAGATCAGTTAACTTTACTGGATCCTTTCTTTTGAAAGGGTAACATACAGTCTCTTGGGGTAGCCTGTTGGAACTTCTTTCCCAATGGTAAATCAGTTGCATTAAAAATACCACATAATAGGAGGGGAAAAAATAAGTTTTAAATTTCTTTTCCTCTAGTCACAAGCTACAAAAACTCATATAGGAAACAGTTACACAGATTTGAAAGTGAATAGCATTCTATTTTTTTATGTGCGATAGAGCTCCCTTTCTCAGTCCATGGATCATAATCTCTTGACTTCTGCAGCTGTTTCATAGCTGTTCTTTCTTGGGTCCATTATTCTTATGGCTTGCCTGTCGTCTTGGTAAGAGCACTTTTGTAGATTCTCTAGGGTTTTGGAAACAAGCTGTCAAAAGGCTTTATTAACATGTTTAAAGCTGGGACAGCTGCTGCTCTGTCAACGCACAACTCCTCTGCTTTCCTCCCCATTGCCGCTGGCGTGTCTAAACCAACTTTAAGAACTAGATTTCTCAAGGCCAGAGGTGCTCACAATCTCTAACCTTCCCCTACTTCATTATAATTTGCAAACGCTCAGGAATTAGACATGCTTAGTTAATAGCATGTGTAAAATTCTGATTCTTAGGTGACCGGTTACGTCTAGGGCCCTACCAAATTCACAATCCATTTTAGTCAATTTCATGGCCATAGGATTCAAAAAATGGTAAATTTCATAATTTTACATATTTAAATCAGCTATTTCATGGTAGGATCCTAACCCAAAAGAGGGTTGTAAGGTTATTGTAGGGTGGGTCGCGGTACTGTCACCTTTAGTTTTGTGCTGCTGCTGGCGATGGCGCTGCCTTCAGAGCTGAGTGGCTGGACAGTGGTGGCTGCTGGCTGGGAGCCCAGCTTTGAAGGTGATGTTGCTGCCAACAGCAGTGCAGAAGTAAGGATGGTATGGTATAGCACCCTTCTGCACTGCTGCTGGCGGGGGGCTGCCTTCAGAGATGGGCGCCCAGCCAGCAGCCACCGCTCTCCAGCCACCCAGCTCTGAAGGCAATGCCGCTGCCAGCAGTAGGCACAAAGGCAATACCATGACACCTCCCTTCCCCCCCCCCCCCAATAATTTTGCGACACCCCCCCCCCCCTCCCATGACCAGCTTTTGTGTTGGAACCCCCAGTTTGAGAAATGCTGGTATCCCCCTTGAAATCTGGATAGTGCACACAAGACCAGATTTCAAGGTCCATGACGTGTTTTTCATGGTCGTGAATTTGGTAGGGCCCTAGTTATGTCCCTTGAATATCTTCTATGTTACTGGAAGAAGCGAGTTACATTCTGGAGTAGCTGAAGTATTTGTGGTTTTTCCTAAAGCCTGGTCCTCTTCCTATATTATATTCTGCATAATAGGGTCTACTCTTACAAAGTCAAAGTAGCAACAGTGGAAGCACATGAATGTTAACAAGTGAAATGCAGCAGATGGAAATATACCTAATAGTATAACCCCATGGTACAGTCTCTGGATAACTTATAAAAGCTAAAGAATTCTTCCATCAACCTAGCTACCAGCTCTTGGGGAGGTGGATTTCCTATGCCCATGGGAGAACCCTTACTGGTGGATTTGTGAAATTGAACAGCAAAGGGGCAAACTTGTAAACACCTGTTAGTGGATAAGCTCTGATGCATGGAAGCATTCAAGGTTGATGTGTTAATATTTTTTCCTGTTTTAAAAAAAATTGCCCTAATTTTGAAAGTGTGTGTGGGGTGGAGTAGGGGGGTGTTTTTTTGTTTTGTTTTTTTAAAATCTGGTCATGTCTTGTTTTTCATGCTTGAGTTGATAATTGGGAATTGATTGGGCTTGCATAGCAGAATAACTGCAGATAATTTCACATTTAACAATTCTTTAGGTTTGAAACTTTTTTGCAATGTCTTACTTATTCAAGATGCCCCAAAATAAGTTGGTTAGAAATCACTACTAAGTGCATTTCATTTTACAAAACATTACATGACACTTTAGGAGAATAAACTTTAGTATTATCTTGTATAATGAAGGGTTGATGTGAAGTTGTACTTACACTAATATATTTTTGTATAAAGTACAAAAAAACACCTTCCACCTACAGGCTTGTATCTACATCTCAGACTCCTGATAGCTTTCTGTTTTGACTTTCTGCTGACAGGTCACATTTAGGGCAGGCAAAACATAAGGCACATAGCCCTCCTGAGAGTAAAAAATCTATTTCAAAGGCACCCAAAGTGCAGTCTAATACTACTACTGAGCAGTCCAGGGGACACTTTTCTAAAAGGTAACTGCTTCATATTCCTGTTAACAAGTGTAATGTGCACTTCAAGAATGTATATAATACTCTAACCAGATTAGATTATCCTAAATTGTCTGACATCTAGTTTTTACTAATCTAGGCTTAATGCTCAACTGATGTATGTCAGTGTCTGAAATGTTCGTGCATCGCATTGTACTTAAGTCACAAATTGAAATGCCATTTCATCAGTGCTGGGGAGAAAACAAATTCTGCATAACTAGCTCTGGATTATATACTGAAAATAGAAATTTTCCTACATGTTGGGTAAGATGGAAATTTCCCAAACAGTTCTGAACTGTGTAATGTATTAAACCAAATGATCTGATATCAGACTGCTTTAGTGATCAGAACCTTGGTGATGTCTTCTTATTTGCTTACCATTTCCATCTTCCTCCCTTAAATTAGAATAGATCAGATTTCAGTCCTGTTGAAGAGAACAAAACCATTTTGAAATATTTCATGTGACTATAATGAAATAAAGATAAATTGCAATCACTTTTTAAAAAAATTCTCACTTGTATATGAGGAATCTTTCCTGATCTGAAATCCAGTTGACTGGTTATGCATTACTGAATACTCCTTGGTTTCTTGTGGAACTTAGTTCTGAAATAGGTATTCAGTATACTAGTTTCATAGTGGCTTGAGGTAATTTGGTTGTCATCTGTGAAACAAGAGGTACTATACTCCAAATGGTGTTTAAAATCATCTCATAACTCTCCTAAAAATCCATAGATGGCAGTTTTCCATGCTCTTATTTTGCAGCTTTTTTTATTTTAGTTTGGTCATGCTAGTAAAGTTACATCATTGAAATCTGGAATGCAACCTTTTTCATCTAAGCATGTTTTTCTTGTTTAATGTAAACCTCGAATGGACTGTGATTAGGATAGAGCTACATTTTCTTGAATGACAACAATTAGTATAAGTCAAGTCTCAATTATTGTAATAATGTAAAGTTTCTTGTAACTTAGTATTGTATTAACTCTGTTTCTGCTTACTTCTGCAGAGGCTGTAGTTCATCTGCAGTTATAATACCACAAGAAGACCCAGACAAAGTCAGTACTTCAGAAAGGCAAAAAACGGGGCAGGTGCCTAAGAAAGACAATTCTCGAGGAGTGAAACGCAGTGCTAGCCCAGATTATAACAGGACCAATTCCCCTAGCTCTGCTAAAAAACCCAAAGCACTTCAATATACTGAAACTTTCTCAGAAACAAACAAGCCACATACAAAATCTAAGAAAAGACACTTAGACCAAGAACAGCAGTCGAAATCTGCACAATTGCCATCAACGAGCAAGGCTCATACCAGAAAGGGTGGAGCTACCGGTAGCTCCCGAAGTCAGAAAAGGAAAAGGACAGAGAGTTCATCTTGTATAAAGAGTGGTACAGCAGTTGAATCAACTGGCGTTGAAGAGAGGTCTGCAAAACCCAGCAAACTGGCTTCAAAATCAGCGACCTCAGCCAAAGCTGGGTGTAGCAACATCACTGATTCTTCTTCTTCAGCTTCTACATCCTCCTCCTCTTCTGCTGTTGCCTCTGCTTCTTCCACTGTTCCTCAGGGTGCCAGAGTAAAACAAGGAAAAGACCAGAGCAAGGCGAGGCGTTCCCGTTCTGCATCTAGTCCCAGTCCCAGAAGGAGTAGCAGAGATAAAGAACCGAGTAAAACAGGTGGCTCTTCAAAGTTTGACTGGGCCGCTCGCTTCAGCCCAAAAGTTAGCCTGCCTAAAACAAAACTGTCTCTACCAGGCTCTTCAAAGTCAGAGACTTCAAAACCTGGACCTTCAGGATTACAGGCTAAACTAGCAAGTAAGCTGCTAAATATTTACTTATTTATTTTATTTTGGAAGGGTGAAGTGTCTTATTTTTGAAACTCAGCCTGGATAAAACCTTACATAGACTTTTTTGTTTTTGGTTCTGAAGCAATCTGCAAAATAGTTCCACTAGACCTAAGCTAATGAATTTTGAGCTCGCTAGTAAATGCATCGGCTTATGGTTAAGTTCTTGATGATCAAAATTCAGTTTAGCTGGCTCGCTCTATATGGTATAGACTTCTAATAAATGCTCCTCTATGAAACTTTATTTTAGATGAAAAATGACTATTACAGTTAAGGGCCAAATGCTGAGGTACTGAACATCTGCAAATTCCATTAAAGCCTATGGGAGCTGCAGTTTTTAATCACCATGGCCCTCCCCTTCCCACCCTCTGCCCTAGAATTCTACTTCAGAACTTTATTGGGTAGATGAGTGTACCTCTCTTCCTTTTAAGTATAGACATTTGACTCATAAAACATAGATAAAACTATAGACAACTTTTTTATAGATTCCAAGGCCAAAAGGAACCATTGTGGTGATTTAGTCTGATCTCTTTATAACACAGGACATAGAACTCGCCCAAAATAATTCCTTTTGAACTAAGCATATTCGGAGGGGAAAAAATGCTTGTGTAATCAAAATGAAAATACAGTACTACTACTTTCTCAAAGCTTGGGACTTTACTATGAAAATCTACCAAAATCAGGCCTTCGCATTTACCATACAGAACATTTAACTTTGTGTGAGGTTTTCATGTTGACTTCTGATCAAGTTTTAAAGGCAAAATGCAGAGAAATCTTTAAAACATTAAATGATTGTGTGCACTATGGGGTCTTGCTACTTTGATTCTTGGTGAATCCTTCTCGGTGCACCTTCATTGGATAGTCACCTCACGTACGAGCTTGTACTAGGATTCAGGTGGTCTGTGTTAAATTCCTAACTCTACCACATACGTCTTGAGACTTTGAGGAGGTATCTTAATGTTTGCTCCCATTCTGTATTTGTAAAATGGATATATGTCTTTCTCACAGTGGAGTTCTGTGGATAAATTCATCAGTATGAGATGCTTGAATGCTATAGTGATGGGTTGTATAGAAGAACCTAGATAGAATATCAAGGTCACCTGTAAAGCTGAGCTCCTGCTACCATTTTCTTCAATTCCTTTGCAAGGCTTGGAACACTAATAGCTTCACGTCTACTCTAATTCCTCAGCCAGACCATGTTCCCCTAACCTTTTTCCCTTTTAGGTTGTATTTAGAGAACCCCCAACACAGGAGAAGTAATCTAAACCAGTGGTTCTCAACCAGGGGTTGTGGCTTCCTGGAGGGCTGTGAGCCAGTTTCATGGGGTCTGCTCCTCTTCCTGCTGGTGGGGCTTGGGGCTGCAGTTGCTCCTCCACTCCCAGCCCTCTTTGACTGCTGGTGCAGCCAGTAAGAGCCGCCCAGGTTGGGTGACCTGGCTCTGGGGCTTGCAGGGGGAGGGGGGAACTCTTCTAGCGCACAGCCCCTAGCTACCCCCCTGAGTGGGTTTCAGCCTTTTTGACCTGAGGGCCTCTCCTCCCTTTTTGAGTTACTTTTGGTTGTGTCCCCTCAACCCACACAGGGCTAGGTGTCACAACCCCTCTTTCTCCCCCATTTCCCTCCCAGTCAAACTATGCCTATGCCAGAGTGGACCACACCCCTTGCCCAGTGGGACTGAGGCCTCCTGCTGGATCCTGGAGTTTTAATAGCATGTTTGGAGGGGTGGGTCGGGGGGGCTCAGAGGGGAAAAAGGTTGAGAACTCCTGAGTCTGTCCATAGTGTAGACATGTCCCTGGACTTGCTAGCCAAATGGCCTTGTGCTCATCTACAGAAAACCAGTTTACACAAAAGTTTGGGATGGATGGATTGATTTTAAAGGCATGACACTATAAAGAGGGGGTAACTTTTATGCATTGTTTGTTGACCCGACTAATTTGAGTGGAAGCAGGGCTAAGCCATCACTATGCTTTTAAAAGATCTTATCCTAAACTTTTTGATCAGGTTCAAATGAACAACATAAATATATGCATCAATTTGTGAAAACTTTTTCAAGAAGTGCAAGTTGAATATTGGATTTTCCACTCAGTCAGATAGTACCCTTTAATATGATATATAGATATAGCTTTGTGTAGTCTATTTTTCTACTTCAGGATTTAAAAGAAGAAAAAAGAAGAGATCAGTCAAGTGTGTGACTGAACAGAAACTTAATGACAATTGTAAAACTTCTAAAATGCATATTTACCTTAGAATATTCTAGATATGTAGCAAAATTTCAGTTGGGGGAAAAATCACTGTGCTGAGGAAATGTTAACCTCTGTTCTGGACTTGTCATAGGGCATTAGGGGAAATGTGCATATTAAATTATTACAAAATGTTTAGTTTTTCTAAAATAGTATGAAAGCAGTTTTTCATTTTACTCTTCTAAAAGCAAGTCGGATTTCAGTACAATGAAGTTAAATATATGGACATTGCTTAGCCTGACATTTTCCATATTAGCCAAAGGAGTAAACTGGCAGGCCAGAGATAGACTTTCAAAAAGAAAAACATTGGGAGAGACCTCTACAGGTTCAGGATAGGAGCCTGGGGAGAAATTTAGAGACCCTACTACTTGGGTTGGTAGGAATCATAGAAGATTAGAGTTGGAAGAGACCTCAGGAGGTCATCTGGTCCAAGCCCCGTGGCTCAAAGCAGGACAAACCCCAACTAAATCATCCCAGCCAGGGACTTGTCAAGCTGGGCCTTAAAAACCTCTAAGAATGGCGATTCCACCACCTCCCTAGGCAACCCATTCCAGTGCTTCACCACCCTCCTAGAGAAATAGCTTTTCCTAATATCCAACCTAGACCTCCCCCACTGTGACTTGAGACCATTGCACCTTGTTCTGTCATCTGCCACCACTGAGAAGGTATTAGGATTTCTGCCAGGGTGCTGTTCCTGAACCTGGTTGGGTGTGTTTTGGGGGGTAGGAGAACAAAGATGTAGTCTTACCTAGTAACTTTTCCCAGCAGCAATATGAAATTAACACTGTTTCCAGGATTATGAAGAGTATCCCTGAAACTGATAATGTAACTTCTCAAAGTTTGTTGGTTCACATTAGGAAGGCTCTCTGCAATTAGGAAGGCTTTCTCTGCAGTCATATGGACAGAAACGTACTTTAAAATATCTTAAGGCTGCTATTTTCAAAAATAGGAACCTAAAGTTGGGGTCTTAGGTCACTTTACTTAATTATCTAAATATGGAACTAGGATGTTAACTTGAGGCTTTGAAAAAAATCTTGGAGAGGGGGAAACTGAAAATCTTGGTCTAAATTCTGCTTTAAAAATGATTTTAGCCACTCTTTATCACCAGGGAAAGGTTTCCACTTTTCATGAGTAAAAAGAGTTGTAAAGCCTTGAGAGGCCTTGGCAAGCTAAACTTGCCTGAGACGTTTACAGCTTGTACCTTTATAGTTTACCAGTAAACACACTTGGAATAACTATTTAATCATGTATTAAGGGATTTCAGAACTGAATCATTGCTTGTTACTCTAAATAACTTGTATTAAAAATTGTATTTCGCATGCTTTACTGGGGGGGGAGGGGAGGGGAACAGAGTATTATTACAATTTATCCGTTAGACCTCCCTTAAGTTTAGAGTGAAACATTTTTTTGGATCACTTTAACTATATTGGGTTAGAAATTATAGCTAAATTGGTGCAAAATTTGGATGCAGTTAACTGTTGTAAAGATGATTTTTATTGGTATAATTTAGTGAAATGACTAAAAAATTTTTTAAATTGTTTTAACTAAGACCTTAAGTGAGTTGCACGAACTGTGCATCTCCTATTATAAAAGTAACTGAATATGATACAGAAAATATTTGTTAAATGTGTACAGTTCATTAATCAAAGCTGATAAACCAAATGGCTGATGACCTTGTTGTAGCCACTTTGCGGTCACTCAAGTAATTTATTTTTATTTTTTGCACGTAAAACACTCTTGGGCAATCACTTGCCTGTTTTGAAAGGAGGTAGAGTTATTAACATGATGCTTATTTATTTATTTTAAGGGTAGCTGAATTCCTTCAAATATTAAGCAACTAAGTTTGCATAAAATATAACTTGTGTGTGTGAAGCCAGGGAAGTAGATACACCGCTACCTCGATATAACGCAATAAAGCAGTGCTCCGGGGGGGCCGGGGCTGCGGTGGATCAAAGCAAGTTCAATATAACGTGGTTTCACCTATAACACGGTAAGAATTTTTTTTTTTTTTTTTTTTTTTGGCTCCCAAGGACAGCATTATATCGAGGTAGAGGTGTACATATTATTGGGGATCAGATTTTACTTTCTAATCTCACATTGTTAACCCAGAAAAAATCACTTTTTCCTTCCAAAACTCGTTGGTCCCTTGGCTCTCTGTTGTATTAATCTAGGACTGAATAGGATAAGTTTCACCCTGATCACTAACTCTGTTTTTTGCAATTAACTTTGACAATCAGGTACCTTTGCTTGAAATCAGTTAAAATTGTAGCAATTTGAGGCATAATGTTGTTTGAACTGTATGTTAATGTATTTTCTTTATGTAAGTTAAGAAAAACGTTTTTGTGCTGCTTCATAGCCAGTAGAGGGAGCACAGATAAAACTCTTCCATAGCAATGTCCATATAATTGAAGATTATGCACAAGTAGGGCTCTGTGTTAGTCACGGATTCCGTGACATCTGCAGCCGCCTGTGTGGCTGACCCCAGGGCCACCCAAGCAGTCCTGGGGACAGCAACACTGGTCATTGCAGGATCGGCTCTGCAGCCACATGCTCGGGCAGCCCCATAGCCAGCCACTGCTCTGGCGGAACTGGGCAGTTGGCCCCGGGGACCACCCGAGCAGAGGCCCCAGGGGCGGCCAGAGCAGCCTCTTGCCCCCCTGGGTTCCTGCCTCTCTTTTCCTTCTCTTCTCTCCCCTCTCTTCCCCCCCCCCCCATTTCAATCAGGGGTATTTATGGTTATAAGTCATGGATGGGTCACAGGCTGTGATTTTTTGTTTGTTACCCATGACCTGTCCATGACTTTTACTGAAAAATACCAGTGGTTAAATTGTAGCCTTATGCACAAGTGATCAAAGAGCAGTTAGTTTAAAATTCATTTAGAAATGACTTTTTTGACCAAAACTGATCCCTTTTTTAAACTTACCACAGGCAATGGATTTTCCTGTGTGGGGTTTTTTTGTTTTGTTTTTCCCTCCCCTTCGGTGCTGGTTAATACATCCTGGTACGGTACTTGGTCCTGTATTCTTGCATCTCCTCTGAAATACAGTAACTCCACACTTAACATTGTACTATGTTCCTGAAAAAATGGGACTTTAAGTGAAACTGTTAAGCGAATCCAATTTCCCCATAAGAATTAATGTAAATGGGGGGATTAGGTTCCAGGGAAATTTTTGTTGCCAGACAAAAGGCATTGTATACATTTTAAACAAGAAATTTAATACTACAATCATCACTGCTGCGTTTGAAGCTTGGTTGAGGTGGTGGAGTCAAAGTGGAAGAGGGTGGATTGTCTGGCTGCTCCTCTTGCTGAACTTGAAAAAAATCTAAAGTGTTGTTTTGCTTTCTTCTTTTTTTTTTTTTTCTCTTTGTAAACTTCTTTATAGCAAGTCATTAGATGACCAATTCCCCTAATCACTTTGGAGCTGTGTTCCCTGTCAGGATCGTCATCACTCAGGATTTGCAAGCCAGCTTCAATCCTTTTGGAAAGCTTCAGAAAGACTTTGGCAGTCAAATTTCGAGGGGTTGGTGGTTTTTCTACTTCTTGGCCCTCTTCTTCCATTTCTCTCGTCACCTCTAGTTGCATCAACTCTTCATTGGTTAGCTCTTCTCCGTGTGATTTGCCGAACTTGTGTAACGTCGGCGTCTTCCACTTCAAAAACCTGCTTTCTTGGCCAAGCCGAGGATATCTTTCTTCATAGCGGGGACAACATCTTTAAATACTTTTATGTCATTGACACATTCAGGCCACAACTTCCCCCACACACCACTCATGTATGCCTGAGTAACTTCAGCCCAGGAATCACCAATGTTATTGATGCACTTCAGGATGTTGTAGTCAGGCCAAAATTGCTGAATTGTAGGTTTGCCTTCCCCATCGGTGCCTCTGATGAGCTGGTCGTAAGTATGGCGTAACTAATACGCCTTAAATGCAGCGATGGCTCCTTGGTCCGTGGGTTGGATAAGTGATGTGGTGTTAGGTGGCAGAAAGACAACTTTGACGTTTTTGCACAGGTCGTCCAGGTTGATTGGATAAGCCGGTGCATTATCAATAAGCAATAAAACCTTGAAATCAAGATTTTTCCGTGGCACGGTATTCCTTCCATGCAGGGACAGCATAGAGAGCCAGCCATTCTGAAAAAATAGCTCCAGTTATCCATGCCTTCTTATTGGCTCTCCAAATGACTGGAAGGTGTTCCTTTGAAAATCCCTTGAAAGCACGTGGTGTTTCAGATTGGTACACTGTCAGTGGTTTAATCTTCATGTCTCCAGCAGCATTACCACCTAAAAGCAAGGTTAGACCGTCTTGAGCTGCTTTTAAATCCAGGCGCTGTCGTCTCCTCTTGGGGAAATGTAAGTCCACTCAGGCATCCTCTTCCAGTACAGGTCCGTTTCATCGACATTGAAGACTTGTTTAGGGGAATAGCCACCTTCCTCAATTATTTTCTTGAGATAGTCGGGGCATTTTTTAGCTGCTGCAGTATCAGCACCTGCCACCTCACCGGACATCTTGATGTTATGCAGGTGGAAGCGCCGCTTGAACCGATCAAGCCTTCCCCAACTTGCTGTGAAAGTCTGTCTGTGATCCTTCACCTTGGTCCATATTCAAATTGTCATACAAACTTTTTGTCTTGCCTCTAATTTTGCTAGTGATGCAAGCTATGTTCCGCTGGTTTTGGTCCTCTATCCACCATGAGAGAAGACGCTCCATGTTTTCCAGCAAACTACTTCTTGATCGACTTATTGTAGTAGCACTAAGCGGTGTTGCACACTGAGCACTAGCCCTGATCTTGTTGTTGTTATTCCTAATTGTTCTCAGAGTGGTCGGAGTAAGACCTAGAGCGATGCCAATGTCTACTGCACGCTCGCCTGCATCAAAACGCTTTAAAATGTCTAATTTAGTACCCAAACTAATTGTTTTCCTGGTTTTCTTGCTGCTAGTGGTACTGCTACTGCTAGGCACTCCACTATGACTTGCTGGACGCGCATGCCTGTGCTACTATTCACTCCCTTCAGCCTGGAGTGGCCAGGGTCATGCAGCACCAGTCAACTATTGCAAGGGAAACCCATGTCATTCTGCATGGTAATCAGCTCCCCTACTGGAAGCCCTGTGGGTTTAGGCAAGGACTAGTTTTGCAGGTTCTTACTTTCACAGGAGCCCTGCTGGAGGACCAAAGGCCTCTCTTTGAGGGTGCCGTGGAAAAATGGCCCTGTTGTATCTCCCCTAGTAACCATGCACTCAGCACCCGGGCAGCATTGCAGCTAACGTAGTAAGAGGAGGGACAATAACATTTGTTGCAGGGCTGTGCCCCTCTCTGCTGTGTGCATGCAGGGGCAGAGAGATGCAGCTGGCATTAAAGTGAATGGCAAAGCTCCTGTGGATTTCACATGCTTTCATGGGAGCAGGGCCAGGTTCTATGCATCTTTACGCCGTTTCTCCCCCTTATTACAGCAAAGCAGGCGCTGGAACGCTATTCCTGTAACTTGCTTTGGGCAGGCTGCCCCCCTTCCCTTCCCCCCCCATGTTCTTACCTCCCTCCAGCGAAGGGTGGGGAGCAGATAAAACATTTATTCTGTAGCAAAACAGCAAGGCAGGGCCTCTGCTGTGCACCACCCGCAGCTGCTTTGCAGGCAGCTGGTGGCCTCGCAAGCACTTGGTGTAGAGCCCTGTTCCCGAGCAGGGCAGTTGGGCCATAAAGCAACAGTGAATCTCTGGGGTGGGGGAGGGGGAGTGCATGTGCTGTGTGTTTACTGTATTGTATGTACAGTATATTTGTACTATAGTTGGGAGGTGCCCCTGCCTTACCGTACATAGGCACAGCCCACTGGCACTGGAGATGAGGCAAGCAAGGAGGCTGAAGGTGCTGTAGGGTAGGAGAAGCATGTTGCGCAGCAGCAGCAGCTTCCCCTCCTCCGCAAGAACAGGGGGTGGGGGGGGGGCGCAACCCCCAGCCCGCCCCCTCTCCCCCTTCCCCCAGCCCCCATCCTTGCCCCCCCCTTTCTTTTCCCCCCCCCCCCCCCCCAAGTTTGGGAGGAAGGGGGAGCCTGCACGACGAGTCCTCCCTCCTGCCCAGGGCAATCAGCTGGCTTGCAGCATTGGAGGAAGGGGGTAGGGTGACCAGACGTCCCGATTTTATCAGGACTGCCCCAATATTTCCTTGTTTGTCCTGCGTCCTGACCAATGTTAGGTCGGGACACTGGACAAACAAGCAAATACTCCAGAGCCCAGAAGTGCTTGCGGGCCCCCGCCCCGACTCCGCCCCTTCCTTCCCCCATTGGCGCCATTCCTCCTCCCTACAGCGCTTGTGGAGGGAGGCCCAGGAGACGCAGGGGAAGCGCGGGGCTGGGGTGAGCGAGAGTCTGGCCTGGCCCCGAGCGCAGGCAGGACTCAGTCGGGCGGTAGGGAGAGTAGGGGGGCGGCCTGAAGGGCCAGGCAGCTGTTCCCGCAGGGGAACGAACAGGGCTGGGCTGCCGATGCCTCCGCCCCAGGGCCGCCGTGGCATAACACCAGCTGGGCAGCAGCCCAGACGCGACTGGCCAGGGGCTGGGCGCAGCGTGCGCGCTGCTGGGTCCCCGCAACAGACCCGGGGGTTTCAGGGGCGCCAGAGCCGCAGCCGCCGAGCTTGGCCATCGGCTGCTTCCTCCCCCCACGGCAGTGGGACCTGCAGCAGCGGCTGCTCCCGAGTCCCGCTGCCCGGGGAGGGAGGAGAACAGCTGCCACCTGGCTCTGCGGGCCACCCCCCTACTCTCCCTACCGCCCGACTGAGTCCTGCCTGCGCTCGGGGCCAGGCCAGACTCTCACTCACCCTGGCCCCGTGCTTCCCCTGCGTCTCCCGGGCCTCCCTCCAGCGCTGGTGGAGGAAGGGGGAGGAATTGTTTGCCCTGCCCCCTCCCGCCACGCCTCCCCTCGTTCCCCGACCCCTCGTCCTGATATTTGACTTGGGTGATCTGGTCACCCTAGAAGGGGGAGCCTGCGCGCTGAGTCCTCGCTCCTTTCCCCCTCCCTCCTGCCTCCAAAATGCCGCAAGCCAGCTGATTGCAGCGAGCAGGAGGCGGGGGAGGAGGGGAAAGGTGCTGATCTGTGGCATCTGCCAGCGGGCGGGAGGCACTGTGTGTGGTGGTGGTTGTGGCGGGGGAGGGGAACTGTAGGGAGGCTGCCAGCTGTGGAGAAAGCAGGCAGCCAAACAACGTAAGAGTGGAGCATTGCACAACTTTAAATGAGCATGTTCCCTAATTGATCAGCCAACGTTAACCGGGACAACAGTAAGTGAGGAGTTACTGTACATACGTTCCACTGGAGCATGGGCGTAGTAGAGCACTTTTGGTGCAGAGCACAGAGGGCAAAAGTACGGTTCTGTTAAAGAACCACACATGCAAATATTACAGATTGTATAGTTCACTATTCTCTTAAGATTTGAACCAGTTTATGTAAATTCATTACCTGAATTGTTCTGTCCCCTAGTTGCTATTTACTCCTGGGGAATTCTGTGCCAAAAAGCTAAAAATTCTGTGAACAATATTTTAAAATTCTGCACATTTTTATTTGTCAAAATAACACACTATAACCATGCCAGTTTCAATTATTTTGGTAATTTATTTCAAAATATTTGTCAGCAAGTATGTCTGTAACAATACGGACAACGACAAAAATATTCAGGAAATGTTTTTTGACAAATAAATGCATTACTAGGTATATCAATATAAAACCTTTGAGTAATTGATTTAAACTAGAACACACAAAGTCACTAACTATTCAGCGTTTTCTAAGCACTTGAAAGTTAAGTTACAAAGTGTGTGGAGATGGCTGAGGAGAGGCTAGCTGTGTAGGGGGTTCAGCAGGCAAGTTCTTTTTAGCCTTGGAGCAAAACTGGGTACTCTGAAGAATTTGCTACCAGCAGCAGTTTAGAGTATGCCAATCAGATTGGCAATCTCCTATATAGTCTCTTCTCTCCAGCAGTAATGAATTTTGCAGGTGGGGGCACCTTGCCCCATCTCTCCTGTGGTAGTGGCTGTCACAGGAAGAGAAGGCTGATGCCAATTTCTTCCCCACTTTTTCTGAGACATATCAATTTCATGTCTGTATTTTCCATTAATATCAGACCCCTACAGTGGAGCTGTTACTCTCCATGTGTCACCTGGGGAGTGGGTTCCCCTATTATTCTAGGCTAATGTCTGCAGTTTCAGAAACGTTCGTTCAGCAGCTGTCTGAGAAGTGTGAATTCAAACAATATCTTTGTGCCCAGGGTTGACAAATTTTCCTTTGCCTAATGATAGGATTCTGACTTTTTTCAGAGGGAAATTTTGCAGGGATTCAGATTCCTCTGCAGTTGGCACAAATATAAACCAGAAACCCAGATGAGACTCAAAAAGCCCATTTGCAGACATTGAAAGGCAACTGCCTGACTGAGTCCCAGGCGCCCTAGTTTAGAAGGACACTGGGAGTGGTGGCTCCAGCATGGCAGTAGGGAGTGCAGGCCACTGGCTGCATGGAGGTGAGGGATCACACTGAAGCTACCCTCTGGGACACTGACTTGGTGGTGAGGCTGCAGCTGACCTTGGCACAGTGTGAGGGCCAAGTCTGCCACACACTTGCCCCAGAAACATTTCGGAGCCCTTCCCTTTGTGCTGGACACACCACGATAGTGATAGTCTCACTTGCACGCCTAGCCCTCCTCTCACCCCTCCCCAACCATGGTGATTTTTCTCTCCTGGTTGCTCCCGATGCCCAAACCAACACACCTTCTTGGGACTACTGCCTAGGAGGAGCACGTGACCCTTTTCGTGGCTTCCCTTCACCTCCCCATCAGAATCAATTATTCTGCATTGGGGAGTGGGGAGAGAATCTGCGGGGCACACCAATACTGTGCTTGCACAGTGGCACAGAATTTCCCCAGGAGTAGATATTGCAGAGACTTAGAGGAAACTGCAGAGTTAAAATGAAAATTGAGCTAAAAACTAGGGCTGTCAAGTGATTAAAAAGATTAACAGCGCACTTAATTGTGCACTTTAAATAAATGGTATTCTGTTATTTAATATTTTTGGATATTTTCTACACTTTCAAATATATTGATTTCAGTTACAACACAATACAAAGTTTACAGTAACACTTTATATTTTTGATTACAAATACTTGCACTGTAAAAAACAAAGGAAAGAGTATTTTTCAATTCACCTAAAACAAGTACTGTAGTGCAATCTCTTTATCATGGAAGTTGAACTTACAAATGTAGAATTGTGTGCAAAAAAGCCTACATTCAAAAATAAAACATAAAACTTTAGAGCCTAAAAGTCCACTCAGTCCTCCTTGTTCTGCAAATGTAAGCAAACAAGTTTGCGTGAGCAGTTGGCTGAAGATAATGCTGCCTGCTTCTTGTTTACAAAGTCACCTGAAAGTGAGAACAGGCATTTGCATGGCACTATTGTAGCCTGTATCACAAAATATTTACATGCCAGACGCGCCAAAGATTCATATGTCCCTTCATGCTTCAACCACCATTTGAGAAGACATGTGTCCATGCTGATAACTGGTTCTGCTCGATAACGATCCAAAGCATGGACCGACGCATATTCATTTTCATCATCTGAGTCAGATGCCGCCACCAGCAGAAGGTTGATTTTCTCTTTTGGCCATTTGGGGTCTGTAGTTTATGCATCGGAGTGCTGCTCTTTTAACATTTCTGAAAGCATGCTCCATATCTCATCCCTCTGATTTTGGAAGGCACTTCAGGTTCCTAAACCTTGGGTGGAGTGCTGTAGTTCTCTTTAGAAATCTCAGCGTTGGTAGCTTCTTTGCATTTTGTCAAATTTGCATTGAAAGTGTTCTTAAAATGAACCACATGTGCTGGGTCATCATCCGAGACTGCTATAATCTGAAATACATGGCAGAATGTGGGTAAAACAGAGCAGGAGATATACTGTTCTCCCCGAAGGAGTTCAGTCAGAATTTAATTAACACATCCTTCTTTTAATGAGTGTCATCAGCATGGAACGATGGCTGAAGCATGACGGGGCATATGAATCTTTAGCGCTTCTGGCACGTAAATATCTTGCGACACCAGCTACAACAGTGCCATGTGAATGCCTGTTCTCATTTTCAGTTGACGTTGTAAATAAGAAGCAGGCAGCATTATCTCCCATAAATGTAAACAAAGTTGTTTCTCTTAGTGATTGGCTGAACAAGAAGTAGGACTGAATGGACTTGTAGGCTCCAAAGTTTTACATTGTTTTGTTTGAGTGCAGTTATGTAACCAAAAAAAGAAAATCTACATTTGTACGTTGCACTTTCATGGTAGAGATTGCACTGCAGTAGTTGTATGAGGTGAACTGGAAAAAAAAAATTTTTATTATTTTTACAGTGCAAATACTTGTAATGTAATATAAAGTGGCCGCTATACACTTTGTATTCTGTGTTGTAATTCAAATTGATATTTTTGAAAATGTAGAAAAAGATTCAAAATATTAAACCATAGAATACCAATTAAAATTTATTAACCAGCGCAATTAATTTGCATGAGTTAACTGCTCTACTAAAAACACTTTTGTGTGTGCACTGAATGTTCCCACTACTGTAGAAGAATTCAACACACCTTTTAAACTTGTTTTGCATCCTATTAAGTCTGTCATTGTACAAAGAAGTTTGTATCTTTTTGTTTCCCAGTCAAATCTAAAATGTCATATATTTCCAGATGTCTCATAAATAAGGAGTATGGACATCAAAAAAACAGACTTTAACAAACTCTGAGAACCGGTAGGTTAGGTCCCATGGGAATAAAATCTAAGGGTGTATCTAAGTTACAGGGACTACAGCAACACAGCTGCAGCAGTAAGTGTCTACACAGTGATGGAAGGGTTTTTTTCCATGCTTGTAGTAAATTCACCTCTCTGAGAGTTGTTAATTAAGTCAACAGAAGAATTCTTCCCCACAGAAGACACAGCTTAGTCAATGGGCTAGGTCAACCTAGCTACATTGATCAGGGCTGTGAAAAAAATTTGCGCCCTGATCAATGTAGCTAGGTTGACCTGAATTTTAGGTGTAGACCAGGCCTAAGGGTTGAATGAGTTGAGAAGAGCTGGCAGTTCCTTAAGGAGACCTCATCAAAGGCACAGTTGTCAACTATCCTGATGCAAAGAAAAGATAGGAAGAATTGATGGAAGCTGGCATGGCTCCATCAGGAATTCTTCAGTGACCTGAAAATCAAAAAGGAAATGTACAAAAAAAAAAAAAAGTGAAAACATGGACGCATTGTTGAGTACAAAAAGAATAGCACAAGTCTATAGAGACAAAATTGGAAAGGCCTAGGCACAAAATGAGTTGCTTCTATCAAGGCATATAAAAGGCAATAAGTTCTAATATATTTAAAGAAGAAAGAAAGGAACCCACTTCTTTCATACTTCGCAAGGAGGGAGAGCTGATAACCTCAAGAAAGTTGAGGTGTTTAATGGCTATTTTGCTTCAGTCTTCACTAAAAAGACTAATGGTGACCAAATGCTTAACATAACTAATATCAACAAGGAGTAAGGAATACAAGCCAAAATAGTAAAAGAACAGTTTAAAGAATATTTAGGTGTATTAAGGTTGGCAGGGCCTGATGAAATTCATCCTAGAGTGCTTCAGCTAATTCCTTAAGTATTTTCAGAACTATTCGCACTTGTCCTCAAAGATAGTTGCTGTCCCAGAAGCCTGGATAAGGATTAACATTGGTGAACAGAGGGAGGATCTGGGGAATTAAGACCTGCCAGCCTAACTTTTTAGTATGTGGAACAAAACTTGAATTATTAAACAATCGGTTTATAAGCACCTGGAGCAGTGCTCACCAACTGGTTGATCTCAGAGGATCTCCCAGTTGACAGTCTCCGGTGGCGCAGTGTGGCTCCTGCTAAGGCAGACTCCCTGCCTACCTCATCCCCATGCCACTCACAGAAGTGGCCAGTGCAGCCCCGGGGGTGCAGGGGTCTCCCTCTGTGCATTGCTCCTGCCTGCAAGCACCGCCCCCTGAAACTCCCATTGCCTGGGAGAGCTGCGGGGGCAGTGCTTGCAGAAAGGGGCAATGCACGGAGCCACAGGTCCCCCAACCTCTTGCCAGGGACTGCAGGGGTGCATTGGCCCCTTCTGGGAGCAGTGTGTGGCCAGGGTAGGCAGGGAGCCTGCCTTAGCCTTGCTGCATCCGCCGCCGACTGGGAGCCTCTGGAGGTAACTGCTGCCCGAAGGGAGGCCACACCCCATTCCTGAGCCCCCTTCTGGAGCCAGCACCCCATACCCCCTTCTGCACCCTTTGCCCCAGGCTCAGCCCAGAGCCCCCTCCCACAGTGCAAATCCCTCGGCCCCAGCCCAGAGCCTGCACCCCCTCCCGAACCCCAACTCCCTGCCCCAGCCCGGTGAAAATGAGTGAGGGTAGGGGAGAGCGAGTGACGGGGTGTGTGTGTGTGTGTGTGTGTGTGTGGAGTGGGCGGGGCTTTGGGAAAGGGAAGTGGCCTCGGGGAAGGGGTGGAGTAGATCCTGGGTTGCCCTTAAATTCAAAAAGTCATCTTGGGATAGAAAGGCTAGAGACCACTAACTTAGAGGATACTAGGGCTCTAAAGAATAGCCAGTATGGATTTGTCAAGAACAAAGCTAACCTAATTTCTTCCTTAGGCCAGTAAACCCTGTCAAGAAGCTAGTAACAAAGTCCCACATGATTTTCTTATTAGCAAACTAGGGAAATGTGGTCTTTATTAAATTATTATTAGGTGGGTACAAAACTTTTTGGAAAAACTCAGTTATCAATGGCACATAGTCCAACTGTGAAGGAGTGTCTAGTGGAGTCCCACAGACGTCAGTACTGCCTCTGCAACTAGTCAATATTTTCATTTATGACTTGAACAATGGAATACAAAGTATGCTTATAACTCGCAGACGACACCAAGGAGTTGCAAGCAGTTCAGTGGACTGGATTAGAATTCAAAATGACCGTGGCAAATTAGAGAATTGGTCTGAAGTCAACAAGATGAAATTAAATAAAGACAAGTGTGAAATAAATACTGCACTTGGGAAGGAAAAGTCAAATGCACAACTACAAAGTAGGGAATAACTGGCTAGGCAATAGTACTGCTGAAAAGGATCCAGGGGTTATAGTGGATCATAAATCGAGTGAGCCAACAATGTGATGCAGTTGTTAAAAAGGCTGATACTGTGGGGTGTAATAAGAAGAGGAGTGTTTATATACGAGTCCTGGGAGGTGATTGATTGTCCGTCTGTACTGAGGCCTCAGCTGGAGTGCTGTGTCCATTTCTCGGCACCACACGTTTGAAGAAGGATGTGGACAAACTGGAGAGAGAGTCCAGAGAAGAGCAACAAATATGATAAAAGGCTTAGAAAAATTGGCCTATGAGCAAAGGTTAAAAGCTGAGCATGTTTGGTCTTGAGAAAAGTGCTGCAAAAGTTTACCCTAGGAGTAAATCTATGGGGTTTTGGAACAAAAAGCACTCACATCTTCAGTTTCAGAAAAGGCAAAATTCTTCACTCTTTCAAGCTACCTTATGCTCTCTTATAATTCAGATGGGAGAACTTTCATTTTGCTATCTGAAGATAACTGTTTTTACTTTGTTATTCTTGCCCACTTGACTGGATTGCCTTGTGCTTCATCTAGAGAGAGTTGCACTGAAAAACAGCATTATTTGTCCTTTTAGGAGTCAGTCCTCTCCCACAGATTGTTGGTAACATTAAATCAGAAAACTGATCTTATTAACTAGGAGCTGTGAAGGGAGAGTGTATCAGAGGAATGTTGGAGGGAAAAGCTGACTAGCAGATAAACATTTGACAAAAAGCCTGCATTCATGTGAACATAATTAATAAAAAGATAAGATGAATCATGGGCAAATTTTCCTTAAAATTAAGGAAATTAACTGCTAAAGGAAGGTGTCATGATAGTCTTGGAGATTAAAGAGCTCTAGGTAAAACAAATACAAGCAGATTATGGACAATGGTAGTACAAGCCTCTGACTATTGACTAATATGCATGAAATCTGATTTTGAGCAGACCAGATCTGTGGGATGAGGGTCTTACTTTCTACACCGGGGTAGACAACCTTTCAGAAGTGGTGTGCCGAGTCTTCATTTATTCACTCTAAGGTTTCGCGTGCCAGTAATACATTTTAACATTTTTAGAAGGTCTCTTTCTATAAGTCTAATGTATAACTAAACTATTGTTGGTTGTAAAGTAAATAAGGGTTTTTAAATGTTTAAGAAGCTTTATTTAAAATTAAATTAAAATGCAGAGCCCCCCAGATCGGTGGCCAGGACCCAGGCAGTGTAGGTGCCACTGAAAATCAGCTCACGTGCCACCTTCGGCACACGTGCCATAGATTGCCTACCCCCTGTTATACACAATTTCACCTTTTTGGACTAATCACATGATAGGGACTCCCATATGTGAAGACACTGACCTCAGCGTTTCACATAAGCCACCAATTGGTATCTAGAGCACCTACTCTTAGTCACTAGCTTGACCTAGATAAAAATTGGCAATGTAGCAGTGCTGAAAGAATCTCTTTTCCATCACTCCTTTGTGTTTAAATAGAATGTTGTCTGCTTACCAGTATGTATAATGAAAGAACAGATAATATACACAATGCAACATCCTGTAATGTGTAGTACCTGTCATAAGCAAGGTCTCGCATCACTGCTATAAAATCATAGAAAGTTTTGCCAGGTGTCCAAAGAACACATTTTAATGATTCCTTTTATTAATTGTACTGAGTTGTGTTGCTAAGCCATTAAAGCTTTTCTTCAATATTAAAACAGAAAAGGCTTTGTTGTGGCAGTTAAAAGTAGGTGGGTGGCTGAAAGAAGAGAAATTTATTGGTGTCTTGTCTGTGAAACAACACTTTAAACTTTTGCTGTGCTTCTCTACTTGCAATACTTGAAAACAAAGACTGGAGTGGATTGAAGTGTTGTCCTAACTCTCTGTAATACGTGTATATAGGTTTAAGAAAATCTACGAAGAAGCGCAGCGAATCACCACCTGCAGAGCTCCCCAGTTTGCGGCGGAGCACACGGCAAAAGACCACGGGCTCCTGTGCTAGCACCAGGTAAATCTTACATTCAGGATTATGAGCTATGAATGACTATTACTGCAGTTGATCCAATAAAGCTTCCACCTTCTGTTGATGGAAAAGGGCTTCAAATTGCTATTGTAAAAAGTGGCTATGATTCAAATACCCACTGGGTCACTGAAATTTATACCAATATAGAAGTATGTGTGAAGTTTGGCATCCTTCTACATGATGCTACTGACCTCCAATTACCGAGCAGGGAAGGACTACAATATAGTAGGCTAGCTCGGCAAATTGTTGACAAATGTACCATTGTGTCCTCTGAGTCAGAGATGGGGGAAGGCTATTTCAGTGGGACACCCTTCAAGGTCTCTTCCGTACTTTTTAAAGAAAACATTGGTATGCAGCTGTTTCTGGCGGACACTTTGCTTTGAAGAAGAATAAAGCTTGCAAGCTATAAGTCACTGTTTGTTTTTTAGAAGGTGGTTATTTTTATCAGAAAGGCAGGTGATCATAAAAACTTGCTAGCCAAGCCAGGGTAATAGTAAACTACAATTTTATTCATTATTTTTATATACACACACTCTCTCTCTCTCTCTCTCTCTCCTCACTTAACGTTGTAGTTATGTTCCTGAAAAATGCCACTTTAAGTGAAACGATGTTAAGTGAATCCAGTTTCCCCATAAGAATTAATATAAATGGGGGGAAGGGGGTTTAGGTTCCAGGGAAATTTTTTTCACCAAACAATGAATCTCTCTCTCCCTCCCTCCCTCCCTCCCTCCCTCCCTCCCTCCCTCCACACAGTATACGTTTTTTAAACCAACAATTCAATACTGTTCACAGCTATGATGATTGTGAAGCGTGGTTGGGGTGGTGAAGTTAAAGGGTGGGATATTTCCCAAGGAATACCTTGCTGCTAAATCACTGGTTCTCAAACTTTTGTACTGGTGACTCCTTTCACATAGCAAGCCTCTGAGTGTGACCCCCCCCTCAATAATTAAAAATATTTGTTTTATATATTTAACACCATTATAAATGCTGGAGGCAAAGCAGGGTTTGGGGTAGAGGCTGATAGCTTGTGACCCCCCCCCCCCATGTAATAACCTCGTGACCCCCTGAGGGGTCCCGACCCCCAGGTTGAGAACCCCTGTGCTAAATGATGAACTAGCACTCGTCTGACCCCTCAAGACGCATTGTTGTTAATTTAGCCTCTCACTCTACAAGACAGCAGGAATGGAAGGGGAGGGGAGGGGAGATAGACAAACACCTTGTGTGTGGGGGAGAGAGAAATGCACACTGCCCGTTAAGTAAGCTGACCCACTCTTAAATGCATGATCAGGAAGTTGACAGCAGCTGCTGCCCCAGGCTCTCTCGGTCTCTCTCCGTGTCCCCACCCTGCTCTATATGGGTAAGCGTGGTGTAGAAGTGGGAAGGGGACACTCTGACATTAGCCCCTCTCCCTCCGCACAGCAAGCAGGAGGCTTGGGGAGCAGCTCCAAGGCAATGGGCAGGAGCAGCGCATGGCAGTGGGGGGAGGGATAGTTGAAATTGCTAGCCTGCTGGGTGGCTGTAGCACAGGGAACTTGGGGGGCTGCTGGTCCACCCTGGTTCCAAGCCCCCACCAGCTATCTGCAACAGGCTGCTCTTCCTGCAAGTAGTGGACAAAGCAGGCGGCTGCCAAACGACGTTAGAAGGGAGCATTGTACAACTTAAAACGAGCATGTTCCCTAATTGATCAGCAACGAAACAATGTTAACTGGGACGACTTTGTGAGGAGTTACTGTAAATTTTTTGGCAACTGCAAATCACAATTAGATTTCCTTTTAGGAGGAAAGGATCCTCTCTTTGTCCAAAAGAAGCTCTTTTTAATAATGCAAAATGCAGCATGAGTTTAGAAACGGTCACCATGTTTAACACTGTTCAGTCACTAAATATTCAGTTTAATAGACTTTTAATATACCCTGCAACTGCAAGCCAAAAAAAATCTGATCCAAGGTTCAGGCACTAACATCTGCACAATAAACTTGGGTCTGTAAAGTCTTGAGAGTCTCTCTCCAGGAAGTATCTCAAATATGTCCAAGAAGTGAGGTGGGGGTTTTTTGGGTGGTGTAATTTGTGTGGTTTGTTTTGTTTTTTAATTAATTACTGTGCTAGCTCATGGTTTTGCTAACAGCCCTGTAGGTGACTGCATATCTATATCACAAACTTTGGTTGGTTCAAGTTACACTAACATCAACAGTTTTATGCCAATGTATCAGTTGGCTCCTTGCAGTGTTAGTGTACTCACCAAGAGTGCTTATGTCAATGCAGTATGTGCCTATACCATGGATAGGTATCCCAGCATGCAACTTGCCATCATCCAGCACACTGATTTCGGGAAATTTTGGCAATGCATGTGTCATGTTTTTGGGGTGCAATTCAGACCAGTGAGGTTGCCACCTCCTCCCCTTTAGCCCTGGGTGCCTTAAATGCTCTCCTGCTCTAGCTCCCTGTCTGGTTGCTTCCAGCCAGCATACAAATGAGCACTGAGTACAGGGTCGGCTCCAGGCACCAGCCCACCAAGCATCTGCTTGGGGCGGTGCCTGGAGGGGGGCGGTGCGGCGGGGCGCTCCGCCCTGAGAGCGGAGCCGCAGCGGGCTCGCCACCCTCCCCGCGGTGTTCTGGCCGCCGGGGAGAGCCGAGAGCCCCGGCCGGGCTCGCCGCCCTCCCCCCTCCCTCCCCGCCCCGGTGCTCCGGCTGGTCGGGGATTGTGGGCCCGCGGCTGGGCTCGGCGCCCTCCCCTGCCGCGCTGGGGGCGGTGGGTGGCGCCTAGGGCGGCAAAAAAGCCAGAGCCGGCCCTGAGTATCTGATGCCAGCAGCCTGATTGTTATGCCATAGCTAGAGCCCTTCCAATTTCATGGTCCATTTTGGTCAATTATCCCATCATAGGAATTAAAAAAAAATCATAATTTCAGCTATTTAAATCTGAAATTAAGTGTTGCAATTGTTGGGGTCCTGGTCCAAAAAGGAGTGTGTGTGTGGGGAGGGGGGGCGGGGGGGATGTCGCAAGGTTATTGTTGGGAGTGTTGTGATACTGCTACCCTTACTTCTACACTGCTGCTGGTGGCAGCGCTGCCTTCAGAGCTGAGCAGCTGGAAAGCGTCTCCTGGTCGGGAGTCTAGCTCTGAAGACAATGTGCATGGTATGTTATTGCCACCCTTACTTCTACGCTGCTGCCTGCAGAGCTGGGCACTCAGTAAGCAGCTGCCACTCTCTGGCTGCCTAGCTCTGAAGGCAGCACAAAAGTAAGGGTGGCAATACCGCGACCCCTCTAATATAACCTTGCAACTTCCTTTTGGGTCAGGGCCCCCAATTTGAGAAATGCTGGTCTCCCCCATGAAATCCCTATAGTATAGGGTAAAAGCACACACAAGATCAGATTTCACAGGAGGAAACCAGATTTCACGGTCCGTGATGCGTTTTTTCATGGCCATGAATTTGGTAGGGCCCTAGCCATAGCTGTGCTCCAGTCTCCTTAAGCCTTGGCTACTACTAGCCAAGTGACACACAGACACACAGACACACTTCATTGCTCCTTTAAAGAGACAAAAGTACTGCTTATTACTTAACTCCAGTTTAACAATCACTTCAACTCACACTCGGAACTAGATTGGATTAGATTAAAAGTAAAACAAGTTTATTAACAAAAACCGATTTTAAGTGAGTTCAAGTACAAGGGATAAAGACAAAAGTAGCTACAAGCAAATAAAAGTAAAAGCCACTTTCTAGTAGCTAAGACAACAAGCTACGGTCTTGGTTCAAGGTAGGTTTCTTACTGTTCTTTCTAGCCATGGCTGACTTTCTCTGTCAGGACCTTCTACAGAAATACAAGGTGCTGGTTTCCCTTTTCTTCCTAGGTGAAAGATCTTTGCCTAAGCAGGTTTCTCATCTATGTTCAGTTCCCAGAGATCACAGCCCTCTTGGTTTGAGGGATCCATCTTTCTCTGCTTGCAAGAGCTCTTGCCCCTTGTATTCATCCAGTGATGGATGCCAAGATGACTTCTTCTCTCTCCTTACATCTTTCCAAACTCACTGTCTAGTCCTCAGGATGACCTCACTCTGTTATTCCCCGTCTGTGGACCCCTGCCCCGCTCATTCATATGTAAATAGTGTCCATTGTTTGTGTTCATACCTTGCTTATTTCCACTAGAGAAGAGGTAGCTGCCTTCCTTCCTGTGTGTGGGAGAACCTGTTTCTCCCTTTGTTTGGTCACTGACTTTAAAACATATTGGATGTTCACAATTCCTCATAGTGTTAATATATTTCTTTTTACTATTTTATATTAATTACCAGTGTCCTTAGCTTTCATAAAAGACCTTACTTAAACAGTTTTTTATAACTACATATCATTTGAGGGTCAGACTCTCACAACAGGCTATCTCCCCCCACACTCCCCTCCCCCCCCACTTGTTAGGTTGATGGCTTTGTTTATCTTTTATGCAAGTGTACCTTCTTTGTTTCTACATGACAGCCAGGCTGGTCAGATAAAACAAATAAACATTCCTTTGTCCAGTGCAGACTGTGTTGCTTGCCAAACATATTTTCAGAACATAATTTTAGTACATATTCGTAACTTTGTACACTATGTATACACACACTAATAATTCACTGGTCATTAATATTCTTGCATAGTTTTCCAATGATAACTTACGTGACCCTTTTTAGATACAGATTATGACAAGTATGTTAGGTGTAGTGAGTGTGTCAGGATTGATGACTTGCTGACACAGTAGTGAACATGGTGGGGAGAAGTGAATCGAGCAAGGGGGTAAGTTCCCATCGTGCAACTTTCTTCATCTCATTATGCCATCCATAATCCAATAATTTGTCCTTTATTTAAAAAAAAAAAAGTGCAGCACTTCTTTGTCCACTATCTCTGAGAGAAGCATGGAGTCCACACAGCACTGTGCTATTGTCATGAATGTGGCAAACACGGGTCGAACAGTCCTCCAGTATTTGCAGAGCTGCAGGAAGAACTGCAGCAGTGGAGGACATGGCCATTTTGTGGTGGACAGATGGCTGTGAGACAGACATAGCAAAATCCAATTAAAGGTGGTGATTGGTGGTGATCACGGAGCAGCTGCAGATGGCGGTGCACTGCTTCTGGGGCCCAGAGCAATCACTGACTGGTGAGATGTCATCCCAAACCTGCATTATGATGCAAAGCAGTGGATGCAGAACTTTTGGATATGAAAGACCATATTCTTGGAACTGTAGGCCAAGCTCACCCCAGCTTTCCAATGCAGGGACACCAAAATAAGAGCTGTGCTGACAATGGAGAAGTGAGTAGCAATCTCTTTGTAGAAGTTTGCAATGCCAGGTTGCTACCAGTCAGTGAAAAATCATTTTGGAGTTGGAAAATCCATAGTGGGGCTGTTGTCATGCAAGTGTCCAGGGCCATTTAATACTCTCCTGCTACACAGAATTGTGACTCTTGGTAATGTGCAGGACATAGTGGATGGATCTGCAGCAATGGGGTTCCCAAACTGTAGAGGGGCGATAGCACCCACATCCATATTTTGGCACCAGCCCACCTTGCCACAGAGTATCTCAACAGAAAGGGCTACTTGTCTATGATTTATGCAGCATTGATGGATCACCAGGGACGCTTCACCGACATCAGTGTTGGCTTGTCAGGAAGGTGCATGATCCTCGTATCTTTAAGAACATGGGCATAATCTGCAACAAGGGAGATGTAGATTCAATATTAGGAAGAACTTTCTAACTATAAGGGTAGTTAAACTATGAAATAGGCTTCTGAGGGAGGCTGTGAAATCCCCATCCTTGGAGGTTTTTTTTTAAAAAAGAAGTTGAACAAACCTGTCAGGTATGGTCTAGGTCTTCTCGGTCTTGCCACAGTGCAAGGGGCTGGACTTGATGACTTCTCGACATCCCTTGTAGCCCTACATTTCTGTGATTCTATGACTGTTTGTTTATAAAGCTGCAAGCAAGGATTTTTTTCCTCACCAGTGGATTACTGTTGCCAATAGTGATCCTGGGGAACCTAGCCTACCCCTTGCTCCCTTGTCTGATGAAACCATACACTGGCCACCTTGACAACACGAAGGAAAGATTCAACTACTATCTCAGCAGGTAAAGAAAGACCATTGAATATGCTTTTGGTAGATTGAAGGGATGCTGGTAGTGTTTAATCACAAGATAGGATTTCAGGGAGCAAAATATCCCAATGGTTATAGGTTGGGGGCGTGTGTGTGTGTGTATATGTGTATATGTATATATGTATATGTATATATGTGTGTGTGTGTGTGTGTGTGTGTGTGTGTGTGTGTATATGTATAAAATAATATAGTGGCCTGTTGTGTGCTTCATAATATCTGTGAAGCAGATGAAGGGGAAAGCTGCTGCTAGGGTCAAGGGCAGAGGTGGAGTCAAGGGCAGAGGCTGCTAGGGTCAAGGGCAGAGGTTAGAATGAAATGCAAGCGCCATTGGAGTTCCATGTGGCTGAGGGAGGCCTTGAAAGAGCACTTTAACAGTCAGCTACAAAAAACAATTCAACACACCATGTTACTATCTGGCCCTGAAGTTTTGGGAGCTCTTTGGGATTGTGAAGTACTTGTTGTACACTTGTAGATGAAACACTGCCTGTTAATGCACCTATTAATTTTGCAATGCTGCTGAACACCTATAATTACATGTTTGTCACTGATCTTATAAGTTCACCTTATACAATAACAAGTAATGAGCGCTTTCAATAGCACTAGGCATTCTGCTGCACATGTTGTGAAATAATAAAGATTAATTATTTACCAGAAATAGTTTCTTATTTCAGACCAAAACCAGAGCAAAAATGTGGAATTAAACGCCTACAATAAACTTTTGCAAACAAATCAATGGAACAGAATTTAAAAAGGGGAAAGAACATGCATGCTTATTTTGGGTACACTTACTGACCTGAGAGCTCCATGGTTGCTATAGATATATGAAGCTGTGGTTCTCCTTACTGTTCTGTGACATGGAGTGGTGGGAGTAAGGATGCAGTCCCTTATGCCATGTGCATTGGTTGTGGGGGGGTTCAGGGAGGTCCTAAAATGGATTTCTCCATTGACTGCAAAGGGAGGTGAGCCTGAGATTGTTAAATTTGTAGGTCAATGAGAGTGTACCCATTTGTTTGCTATCTCTCTTGACTCCTGGGTTTTTTTGCTGTACACTTTTTTCCCTCTCCATACTGTCTGCAGTAGTCATCCTTCATGCCCTCTGTTTGCAGTCTGATGCAGCGCCAACTTTTCAGAATCTCACTTAATATATCCTTATATGTTCTCCTTCCTTCTCCGTATGGTCAGGCATTCTGCAGTTGTGGAGTGGGGACTCCTCAAGGCCACAACAGCAGCAGCCATAGATTAAAAACCCAAAGATGTATTGTATAGTCACAACAGGATGTAAGAGTTAAGTTTCAGAACTCCCTTCCCTTGGTCCCGTAATGTTTTTAAACAAGACATGCTTGTTGACACTTTAGCCTTGGAGTGCCTGTGCACACCACCACTCTCCACCCCCAGCCATGGAGAGTATGGCCCAGAAAGGGTGTTGGGGGGGCAGGGAGGAATGAGGAGAGTTGTTTGATTGCATGAAAAAAATAAAGGCCCCAGTTTCCATAGGTATGAGTGCAGGGCAACAGCACTGAGCACTGGCACTATTTTCCACAGGTGTTGCTGATTTTAGCTGATCTCTTACTCTTGTGGGTAAGACAGGCAGAGAGCAAAGCTCGTGCTGCTGGCCTGGTGACTGGCTGCAGTGGAGTCTGCCAAAGTCATCATCAACTGGTGTGGGAAAGTGTCCTACCAGAGAGGAAGAAATAAGACTGTTATCCCTAAAAACCTATGGGAGAAGATTGCGGAATACCTCCCATGAAAACTTCATTAAAATCTCTCAGGAGGATTCAAGGGACATCCTTTTTTATGTAAACTGCTCTCCATGGCCATCCTGACTAACTCTACAGGGGAATGAAAAGCAGATAACTATCTCCGGTTGTGATATCATTGTCTTTTCTAGTATGAGTACATTTTGGTCGGGTACCATCTGTACGTTTTTAAGCATGGTAGTGGGAACACACTTACCAGAGACTCACCCATATTTAGCTGCTGGAACTGACTAGCTGGAGTTTCACACAGATCCTGGCTTGTGGCATAGCTGGACCTCCCCATTTCATGTCCCCTGTTGTCGTCATCCTCATTGTTTGTGGCAGGGTCTGTGTTTGGGGCTCCTCAAAGGTACCGAGGATGTTCTGTGGGGTACTGGTGGGGTCTCTATCAGTCTGGTATGCAGCTCGCTGGTAAAGTGGCAGGTCTTCAGCTTGGCACCAAATCGACTGTTAGCCTCCCTGGCCTACTGAAGTCCCTTTACTTTAGCACACTACTGCTGCTGATTCCTGTCTTACTCCTTTCCCTGCATCCTCTGTACCATCTTCTCCTAGATGTCCACATTTCTACAGCTGGTCCATAGTTATTCTTGCATAGCCTATTCTCTCCACAGTACCAAGAGATCCAAAGCTTCTGTCCAAGCAGAAGTATATCTGGAACATGTAGGCAGCATGGTTGTTTTGGGCAGTTGCACACAAGGGAATGCTGCCAGGTGTGCTCACCAAGCTGGGCAATTAGGAAAAGGCATTTCAAAAATACATGAGGGTTTTTAAAGGTGTGGGGTGGCTTCTGGTCTCCGTGACCTCTTGGCAATTGAGGTCACAATTGTGACTAGAGCATCAGTGTCCACCATTGTGGGACAGCTGCTGGAGGACTGTTAGGTCTTGTGGTATCTATGCTTGCTCTGTGTTGACCACAGTAGGTTGACCATGGCTCAACACTGTTCAGGGAGGTGGTGTTACTGCATTGCCATAAGGGGTGCTTATATTGGCAGCAGAGAAATGAGTATAGACACATGCATCACTAGGTCAATGCTAGGTGATCTAAATAGACCTAATTTTATAGTGTAGACCAGGCCTGAGTCAATGAACATCAGATTTGTGCAAGATAAGAAATCAGGTACTCAAATATAATAGACTTGGAACCTGGGCTAGCTGCTGGTATCACATGGCGAATAAAAACAGCTTTAAGATTTTTGGAATGTTGGGGTAAAAATCCAAACTGGTTAGCTTGAATTTAGAGGGTGCAGCAATAAAGGCTGCTTGTTTGTCATGCAATCCAAACTTAGATAAAATACTTTCGGGTATTGTGGACTGCATCAACTGCAATTTTGAGCTAGCTGTTTTGATCTCAGGTTATCCAGAAGTAAAATTTTACTGTGTTTAAGAGATTCAAACTTTAAAAGTCCCATTAAGATGGTGACCGCTGCGAGCTGTTGATCACTTTGAGGCAAGTTAGTTATTTTAAAGGTATCCCACCATGTAAGCCAGAGTATTTGAAGTACATAAGTCTCATTTAGCTGTAACCAGAAAGTTATGCTGGAACATGCAGAAATGAGTAAGTCCTTATGTCAAACTTATCATTGGGGATGGAAAATGTGAGGGGGAGGGTGAAGCATTTTAAGTCTGTAGGCAAAGCTGTAGAATAATCAGATCTATATACTTGAACCTGCCATTGTACATACAAATGCCAGATTAGCTTCTGTAGCTTGGCCAATTGTCGTGTGATATCAATATTTGACTCCCCACAGTGGCCCATTGTGGCAGGATACTGATAGTCCATCTGTTAGTCAATTTCACACAGGTATTGAGGAGGACAGAGTGCCCTTTGTCAGCAAAATCCACCCCTGATTCACACAGATAACAAGTGAATGATGCAAATATAGATGCTGTTTAGCCTTTTCGGGCTATTCTCTACCAGAATCTAGGGGACTAGTAACCTTTCTAGATGTACTGTTAAAGGACATGCCCCAGTCTGTCTTGGCAAAGTCCTTCTGTACAAGCTTGATGGGGTCATTCTGCTTGTACTTAAGATGGGGCAAGCCATCCTAAATGTCTGTCCATCTTAAGTTTCCTTTTACACTAATTTTCTTAGTTAAACTGTGTTGGAAGAGAACACCTCTAAATGACTTAATTTCTCATTGTTCCTTAGCAGGCCTGTATCCTCAACATTACATTAAAACCTGCCATTACAGACATGTCTGCAACTATTGCTAATCTGAAGTTCTATATCTGGAATTTAAGCTTCCAAGCAAGCAACTAGGGAAATGTCAAAAGTTGTTCAGAAATTGATGAGTGTGGCTTTTTTGTAGCTACACAATGTCTGATCTACTTTTTAAAGTGCTTTAGGTGGAAAGAAAAGAACTAAGCTTGTTAAATTGCATATGATAACTTTATTGATCGGCAGCCATTTTTCTAACACTTCAGGAAAAACTCTGAAGTGTGATACTACTCAGAAAAATTATGAATTTGGCATTATGTTGTTCAGTGTTTTTGTGAATTCAGACAAACACCTTGACCCCATTACAACTACCCGTGCAACAAACTCTTGCCTCTGAAAGTATGAATTTCTGACTCATACCCTTTCCCGTTTTAAAAAAGAACTTGAAACAATCAGCAAAACCAGTTGAACTTTTTTTTTTTTTTTTAAATGGTGGCGTAATCTAATACATAAGGATGCTGTCATGGATGCTCTGGAACAGCTTTGAATCAAACCCTGGCAGGGCCCTCTTCTGTATGACAACCCCTCACAGCGCACTTATACTAGGCTAAGCGGCCTTGGCTTCAGTGTCTCCTGGGACCAAACTCTAGCTGTCAGCATGTTCCATGCCATGAGCTCCCTGCAGTGAGACCACCTGAATAGGACACCTTACACTCCTCCTCCCCGCACAAAGGGGAGTCATGCACTCCCAACTTCCTCAGTCAGCAGTGACTCTCAGCCCGCGTTGTAAAACAAAAGGGTGTATTGTCTGAACACAGTGTAGAAAAATTTGTTGTTAGCACAGAAACCAGAAAATTATAGCTAAGTCTATCTTGGTCAGACCCAGAGCCCTGGTTCTCCCCCACAGAGTCCCAAAACTGGAGAGAGCCGCCTGCTTCCGGCAATCCACCCTATAACATACCCACTTGCTCCTCCCCTGTCCTTTTGTTGTCTTTCTCTAGCAAAGCAGGTCACCTGGCCTCCACCTCAATTTTTTATTTGCCAACTTGTTGCAGCTGGCTGGCTTCTTGCATAGGGTGGGCCCCCCGGTCATCAGTTGCTAAGTCAGAGGTGGGCAAACTATGGCCCAGGGGCCACATCCGGACCTCCAGACGTTTTAATCCATCCCTCAAGCTCCTGTTGGGAAGTGGGGTCTGAGGCTTGCCCCGCTCTGGTGCTCCAGCTGGGGAGCGGGATTGGGCTCTTGCCCCACTCCACACGGCTCCTGGAAGCAGCGGCATGTCCCCCCTCCGCTTCCTATGTGTAGGGGCAGCCAGGGGGCTCCGCATGCTGCCCCCACCCCAAGCTGTGCCCCTGCACCTCCCATTGGCTGGGAACCACAGCCAATGGGAGCTGCAGAGGCGGTGCCTGCAGACAGGGCAGCAGGCAGATCCGCCTGGCTGCGCCTCCGCATAGGAGCCAGAGGCAGGATATGCTGCTGTTTCTGGAAGCTGCTTGAGGTAAGCACTGCCCAGAGTTTGCCCTCCCTGGCCCCTTTCCATGCCCCAGCCCTGATCCCCCTCCTGGCTTCCAAACCCTTTGGTCCCTGCCCAGAGCAATCCCAGCCCCATTGGAGAGCCAGCACCCCCAGCCGGAGCCCTCCCGCACCCCAACCCCCAATTTTGTGAGCATTCATGGCCCGCCATACAATTTCCATACCCAGATGTGACCTTCAGGCCAAAAACTTTGCCCACCCGGTGCTAAGTTATGAAGTGTCCAGCCACTGTCTGGACCCAGGCAGCCAGGTGACATTCACACTTGGTCCTCTGAGTCTCTACAAATATTAAACCATCTTTCCGTCTACCTAGGTAAACATGCAGCACACAGTACTCATGCAAAAAATATTAAGAAAATTCCCACTTAGTCACAGATGCGCACTCAATTGTCTGAACTTAAATGCTAGTGGTGGTCAGTTATTCAGCATCAGTTTTGAAATATGATCAAGATTCAAGTATTCACTTGTTCTATCTATAGTATTCTTCATTATATATGTGTTGATGTGGATACCAAGAACATAAAATGGATGCAATTGAATTCTTGTCCCCTTTGGGGGGAAAAAAGCTGAAGAATGTTCAGAGGAATAGCTATGAATGTCAACATTCCTTTATAATACTCCATACTGGTTCTTGTTTTTGAGTGGTCTTTTGTTAGGTAAGAAACTTGTGTCCATTTAATTGGTAATACCTGGAACTTTACACCATTATACTTGCCTTTCTAGTCGGCGAGGCTCTGGCCTGGGCAAAAGAGGAGCAGCTGAAGCTCGCCGACAGGAAAAAATGGCTGATCCTGATAACAACCAGGATGGAGTTAATTCTTCAGCTGCCCGTACAGATGAGGCTCCACAAGGAGCAGCAGGTAAGAAGAAACACAAACTTTATGACACATGTTGTCTGGTGCTCTGAAAAACATTGATGTAAACCTTAGAGTATCGGGCTTCATTATTTATTTATTTTCAAATAAATTAGGGGGAAAAGGCATAAATGAATTCTTAATGTCGTTTCTTGATGCTGACTGAGCAAGGGATTACTACTCTCTTGAAACTCAAGTGTTTAATTATAGTTGTGTTCAGAGGCCTTTTGCTTATGTGACATAACTTTGAACTCTTCTCCAAACTACTGTACTAGTAATGTTACTGTTCGTTATCCACCATATAGAAACAAACATAAGTTTAGTGTGCTAGTTGACAAGTTACTATCAGAATCTGTATGTAACCAGTCAATACTACGTAAGTCTGTCCTTTTTATAGTAAAGATCTTTTGGTTGTGATGCTCAGTTGTGAAAGCCTTTTTGTACTTTTTGATATTACCCTACGTATTCTAGCTTTATAATGCTTGTAGAAAAATGTATTTTTCCTAATCGTCTTGGCTAGTATCTAAATTATTGGCCTTTCTGCACGGATTATGCGGCAATAGGAAAAACTGTTAATGAAGTTAGTGATATCCTCACACTGAAGAGAACATTATTCCCCAAACAGTCTCTGAAATAATTGCAGAATAACTTACTGTTCAGTATAAGCAATCCAACCCTAATTCAGCACATCAGTTTATTTCAATTCTCCAGTTATGTTGGCTTTTAGAAAAAAAAGCTTTAAAATGTTCAGGCTTGAAAATAAGGTATTGATTTGCTTCAGTGCAGTGTAACAAGTTGGATTACTTAAACAGAATTCCCAGACTTTATCCAAAGTTATGCATGTATATCTGAAAGTTAAAATACCTGTTTCAGAAGTACAATTAAGTTTTCTGTGCAAGTTATGATGGAGAAACCCTAGAACTTGTATAGGTGTTGTCACTATTATTTTTTTGTAGAATATCGCTTAAATGAATCAAAGCTAAATACATAGTATCTTAGAAGCCTAGTCCAATTGCTACTGAAGTCAGTAGGGGTTTAGTTTTAGTTATTGATTTAAATAGAAGCATTTTGAAATAAATCTTAGGTCAGTGTTACTCTAAAATATTTTCTTTCTTTAGCATCTAGTTCTGTTGCGGGGGCTGTAGGCATGACAACTTCTGGAGAAAGTGAGTCAGATGATTCTGAGATGGGAAGACTACAAGGTAAAAAGCTTTTACTAGGCTAATATGGTGAGTTGATACTGTATATACACCTCTACCTGGATATAACACGGTAAAGCAGTGCTCCGGGGGGGGGCTGTGCACTCCAGCGGATCAAAGCAAGTTTGATATAACACAGTTTCACCTATAACACGGTAAGATTTTTTTTTTTTTTTGGCTCCCGAGGACCTGGGGGTAGAGGTGTAGGTACATGGTGTTATAAAAACATTATTCTGATATTTTTCTCTCTGCTGATACCCATTCAAAAAACCTACTATTTCATCTCCTCCCCTTCCCCTCCTGCTGGTGACCATGCTGCTTTGCCTACTGTAATTACTCATAATGTAGTGGGGAAAAATTGTGTTACAGTAGACACTCAAGAATTTGGCAGTACTAGAGCAGGCTGAACTTTGAGTGTCTTAACTCATGTAGTACTACATGAGTTCTTTTTGCACTGGTTACTGATTTCCTAACCCAATAAACATACTCCACTTGTCTAAACACTTTTTCGATGAAACAGAACACTTAATATGGAATACAGTTCATAAGCTTGTTTATTCCTCAAATCTGAAAAGATGCCAATAATAGCTTTAGTTTATAAAACACAAGTGCAAGTTTAGTTAGGCCCACCACTCTTTCTTGTATCTGCTCTTAGATAATGATGGCGTTATTTGCTTCTTCAACACCCACCTGTATTCCCAGGTTTTGACCAAATAAAATCCAGTTGAGCTAAAAATTATGCTTGTTTGATGCATGGGCTGCACAGAAATGCATGTCCTTTCAGAAACTGACAACTTGGACAAAATTCTGCATTTAACTTGCCTGTTTTCTGTAAACACTTCAACAATCTTCTACTACTTTGGTGCAAGGAATTGTGGTGATCGCTTCCTCTGCAAAAATAGATTTGGGGCAAAAATCTGGTTTTTATTCTTAAATGCTGGAAGAGCGGGGGAAAAGAGCAATGGTTTGCTTGCTAACAGTTCATGCAGCGTTAGGCAAATTGAGTCAAATAATATTGATTGTTAATCGCTAACCACCCATTTGTAGCATTGATCAGCAATGTTCAGATTTGCCTCAGTGAAAATGAGAAGCTCTCCCCACACACACATTTGAAGTCAACTCTCCAGACAAGAAAAACAGGATGACTTAATATAAAATTGTTAACAGATGTTCTGCCGCTTCCAGAAGTTTTTAGACTCTAGCAAGCCAGCTCCCCTAACAGTTCACAACTCCATTTGCCATGCTTTTCTCTCCAGTCAATAACATCATCTATTCTACTTCTCCTGTACAGCTGTACAACTCTCTTGTTCTGCCCAATTTGCCATTCCATTTTAGTTTGTCTGAATGAAAACTATTGTAAAAAAAGTTAGAGCCTACTATTTCTAGTATCAAAAAAATATAAATGTTTATGTTCATGTAAATACTTCAGAGAAACTGACACAACTCCAAAATTCCTCCTGGCTCTTTAATAATTAAAAAAAAAAAAAAAAAAAAAACTCTTTTCACAGCCTTGATTCTCATTTGACTTAAAGCCACACTTGAGTCTTAGGAGAAATCCATGTAGTGTCATCTTCTCTTTTTCTGTATTAAATCTTCAAAACTCTGTAACTTTATAAGTTCATGAGACTTAGTTACATGGAAACTTTTTATGAAAATGGCTGTTTAATATCCTGTGTTTGCTTTTAGCTCTGTTAGAGGCGAGGGGTCTTCCTCCTCACCTATTTGGCCCTCTTGGTCCTCGGATGTCACAGCTTTTCCACAGGACAATTGGAAGTGGAGCTAGTAAGTAAACTATATCTTGTCTGACTTAATTCTGTCAGCAGCTTACAGACTGGTTAAACTTGGCTACTAGTAAATCTAATGTTGTCTATGTAAGGATTTAAATACAACTAATTTTTACGATTAAATCTAGTGGATAGTGTAAGGAACTCCAGCACACTAAAACTTAAGTTTCTTCCCTCCCTTCCTCCATAGTTGTGGAACATTGGCTACAAGCATTTAACTTTTTTTTCTTCTTTTTAAGAAGTGAAGTTTGGCTTAACTTCCTTTTTTTAAAAGTACCATCTTGTTTTTCAGGATTTAGTTTGGTTTATATATACTTCTTTAACAAGAAGAAACTATTAATTGAATTGAAACAAGGATTATTTTTATGATTTTTTGAAAAGCCATACTCAAGACTAGGCTTTGAAAACTGTTTTGGTCATGGCATCCCTAATGCACAATGGTCAGATGGGCTTGAAATCATTTTAGAGGGATAATTGTTTGAGCACCTCTTTGAAACACAGCTCAGTGCTGTCAGCAGGGACTACTAAGGACCAAATCCTACCCTCTTCTTACCTCCTCTTCAGCATACCTACAATGCAGCAGGCTGGGATGCTTACCTAGCAGTCAAAAGAACTAGGAGGAGGCCCAGTTACCAGGCCTGCCAGCACATCACACCAACAAGGGGATGTCGTCTGCCATCTAGTTCTTATGCTGTAGTGTAATGTTCGCTATCACAGTAGTATGTGCTGCTTACTTCCTAAAGAAGAAGTGATATTTACCACCCACCACCGTAGCCATCCTGTCTTATGCTAGGTAGATTGTTTTGGTAATTTTAGCACAGTTGCTCCCATATGCTCACTTCAGCTGCATGGCAAGGAAAGCTAAGAGCAGAATTTGACTCTTAAAAAAAAAAAAAAATAATAATAATAATTAATAATAAATCTGTGAAATCACAGAGCACCCAGAAAGCAAACTTTCTGTTTGGTAAGATAAGTGATCAGAGCTTTTAATTACCTTAAATATTTACAAGTTATAACAGGTAACTGTTTTCCTAGGTTCTAAAGCCCAACAGCTTCTTCAGGGGCTCCAAGCCACTGATGAAAGTCAGCAGCTACAGGCGGTAATTGAGATGTGTCAGTTGTTGGTCATGGGGAATGAAGAAACATTAGGTGGATTTCCAGTCAAGAGTGTTGTACCAGCTTTGGTAAGGATCACATTTGTTTATATATTTCTATGTGAAACATAGTATTTAAATATAGCAAAAGGATTCAACAGTAAAGTAGAAGTACTCTTGAAACTTCTAAATTTGGTAGCCTCTGGCTCATCTGGACTTAGAAATAGCATTAAAGGCTTATGATATCAACAAAATATTTTCACTTTCAACAACTTCCTCTAATCAGACGGTAGTTTAGTTAACAAACTACTAAACCCCTCTCTTCAATTTTAGGTCCCATGGCTTCCACACTTCAATGCTAAATAATAAAAGGAAAAAAATCGTATAGGTTAATCCTGTACTCCTACAGATTTCTTTGGTAGCTGTGAGGCTCCTAATTGGAGTGTGAGCTGGCTGGAGAGAGAGAGGGCATTGTGCCCTTAAAGCAGGGTTGGATGAGGGGCAATGACTTTATGTAGCCAGTGTGGTGAGTACCCTTTCTAGACTGGCTCATGGGAGTATTTGATACATAGACACTTCGTAAAATTCCATGTCTGGGTTGCACTGCAGAGGACTAGGAAGATACCTTGAATATAGAGGGGAAGTACACCCCACCCCCAATACCCAGTCATAAATGCATACACTTTGACAGGCCACTACAGCAGTCTTCCTGGGTTCTAACATGTAGCCAGGTACACACAGACATGTCTGTGTAAATGGATAGCTTTCCATCTACATATTAGTACCTAGGAAGACTGCTGTGGTGTTCTATCAAGGTATGTGTATGTATATGGGGTTTGCTTACCCTTTTTCATCTGGGTTGTGGCTGTGCCTCCCTCCCCACACAACATGTGACTCAAAAGCAAAATATCTCCTTTTGGGGTTTACTATTCTAATGCTTGTCGTACACACTTTGACTTCCATAGATTCCTCACTAGTCTGCTAATACATCTTCCTACCAGTCCTTCCATCCCTCAGTTGCAGGGGTTCTCTACAGCCCTTTGACTAGGATCTGTGAACAGTCCTTCCAGAAGTCCTTGATAGTTTCTTGCAATCTTGGGCCTTCTTACATAGGCCCACTCAAGTCTCTCTCTTGCTCTCCTGGAAGAAGTCTAGTGGCCACAACTGTTCTCCTTTAGGGCTCCCAGTAGAACACTCCATGCTGTCCTCCAAATCTACAGTAGCCATGCCTATAAGCTATAAAATGCAAGCACTCAGTGTATCAGCAGGTGATCCTTGTGGACTTCAAGTCCTATATTCCCTGGCATTAAATGGACTGTGGACCCATAACAGGTTTTAAGCTGCACCATGCTCTGTTATAGCATGACTGCCATCTGTTATGATAGCATGTGGGAATTCCAGTAAAACTGAGTCTTATTGCACTAGGCATTGTGTAGACAAGTAACAAAGGCTATCCTTGCCCTAGAGAACTTTACAGTCTGGGTATCAAGACAGGCTGCAACAAGTGGACACATGAGTGGAAGTTGGATTGAGATGGATACGGTACCAATAAAATTACTTTAGAATGAAAGTGGAAGTCTCAGCTGCTTGTTCTCGTAACCAAAGCAAGAGAGGAGTGACTTGTGAGCAGTATGAGAAGAGGCAGAGTTCACAGAACTTTAAAAGTGGATAAGTTGGCAGCTTTATGAATTTTGATGGCATCTTTCCTGTGCATGTGGGTGACATGGGAGAAAACAGAAGTGCTTGAGGAAGAACTTTCTGTTGTAAACTTCTATTTCAGGTGTTTATCAGACTTAAAGTCACTCCCGAAATCATCTATCTTTTTAAAGACACGGTCCAGAAGCAATGTGTGTACAGAAACCTTAATCATGAAGATAAAAGGGCTGTGCATGCGTGTGTGTGCACGCACAGAACAAAAATTGGTATTTTTAAAAACAATGAACATTCTTTATATTGACTACATTGCATGGTCAGTGAGCTTTGTACATTTGGATGAGTGGGGGGACAAGGACAGGACATCTAGAGCCAATAACCTGTAATGTGTAATGGCAATCAATAACAGCTTCATCCATATGAGCAGAAATATCTTTACTGTGTATTTTAAAGTTCTTTAGCATTCTCTGCTGTAGAAAGTGTATTTCTCCATTTAAATTGGGTTTTGGACTCCTGTAACAATTTTCATTAAACGCTATAGTAGCTGTTGTGACAGCTTCAAAAAGATCCAGTGTGTCTAGTCAAACTAAACTGAAATGATAACAGGTTTTCAAATACTTGTAGAATGTAAGAAACAATATCCTTTTGGTAACTTGTACCAAATTAGTAAATGAGTAATCAGTTCTGATTTTTTTTCTTTATAGATAACATTGCTGCAGATGGAGCACAACTTTGATATTGTGAGTGACATGAGATATGAGCTATTTTTTTTCTTGAAAACTTAAGTTTTTTCCGTCATCTAACTTTTTTCTCTTTTTTTAATAGATGAACCATGCTTGTCGAGCCTTAACCTACATGATGGAAGCACTTCCCAGATCATCTGCTGTAGTGGTAGATGCAATTCCTGTCTTTTTGGAAAAGGTAGCAATAGTCATGTCCCTAAATAATTAAAATTAGTACACAAAACTTAAGGACAAGTGCTTACCTCTGAGTAATCCCCATAACTCTCCATCCACCCCAAAAAGTGCATTCTTCTTCTTCTAACACCATAATTAATCTAAAATGCATCAGAAGAAAGAAACTAGCCTTAAATGTTGTAAATCAGTACCTGGTTTAGGGGAAACTCAAATTATATTTCCAATTGACACTGCAAGGAAATCTCAATATATTATTTTTTTTATTTGAATTCTGATTAACTCAGTTCACCATCACCTCCTTTTATGCTTGGACATGAGCAAGCAGGTGTACAATAAGATACCTTCTAGAGAGCTCCTTGATTTACAGGTCTTTCTTGTAGGTTTGCTGACTAATGGAAAAGGGTGGTGGCTCAGTCTTGGTTTTGGGGATTCAGAAAGACTTAGTTTTTTGGGCTACATTCCAGACTGCTGGTGGCTTTTGTTTTTTGGGTGTGGCTAGAAGTTTGGATGGCTTCATTTCAAACACATGCAAGCAACTTAAGAACATAAGAGAGGCCGTAACGGGTCAGACCAAAGGTCCATCTAGCCCAGTATTCTGTCTACTGACAGTGGCCAATGCCAGGTGCCCCAGAGGGAGTGAACCTAACAGGCAATGATCAAGTGATCTCTCTCCTGCCATCCATCTCCACCTTCTGACAGAGGCTAGGGACACCATTCCTTACCCATCCTGGCTAATAACCATTAATGGACTTAACCACCATGAATTTATCCAGTTCTCTTTTAAACTCTGTTATAGTCCTAGCCTTCACAACCTCCTCAGGTAAGGAGTTCCACAAGTTGACTGTGCGCTGCGTGAAGAAGAACTTCCTTTTATTTAGGGTTACCATTCGTCCGGATTTACCCGGACATGTCCTCCTTTTTGTGCTAAAAATAGCGTCCGGGGGGAATTTGTAAATCACTCAAAATGTCTGGGATTTCCCCCCTCCCCAGCAGAGCGAGCGGCTGGGAGGGCTGCAGGAAAGTCACGGGCTGGACTCCGGAGCAGCTGTAGAGGAGCTCCTCCTCCCCCTCCCTCCCTGCATTCTGAGCCGGTAGCTCCTCCTCCCCTGCAGCCCAGTGTCCCGGTCCGGCAGCACTGTGCAGGGCCAGGGACCGGGTTGTGTGTTGTGCTGGGGAGCGCAGCCACGTGTCCGGCTCACACAGAGCCCAACACCCTGTTCTGAGCAGCAGGGTAAGGGGGCCAGGGGGCAGGAGAAGGGGCAGGGAGGTTCTGGAGGGGGCAGTCAAGAAACGGGGGGGGGGGGGG